>NC_141600.1:57231177-57343677 GCF_047967505.1 Dipteris shenzhenensis | reverse complement strand
CTTTCTCAAAATCCAAAAGTAGAATGGCAAGATTCTGGCCACTTTGCATGGCCCACTCTGAAGCTTCCCAGAAAGAGAAAATGTTATCAAAAATGCTTCTGCCATGCATAAATCCCGTCTGCATGTCATGAATAAGATTAGGGAGAAGGGGCTATAATCAGAGGCTGATAGCCTTGGCCAGAATCTTGTAACAAGTCCCCAGAAGTGTGATAGGCCTCCACTGGGACACTAAATTTTTGCAACCTCCTTTTGGGATAAGGTGGATGAGACCCTCTGTAAGCGACCCAGGCATCTCGCCAAAGTCCCAAATGGCCTACAGGGCTGAAGTAATATAGTCTCCAATCATATCCCAAAATGCAATGAAAAAAGACGGGGTGAGGCCATCCGAACCTGGGCACTTGCCCTTATGAAGGGCTGAAAGTGCAGTCCTGAACTCTGTGTTCGTGCATTGAGTAGAACATGCATACCCGGATTCACCAACATAGGGATGCTCTGCCAAAGAGCCTGTCTAGCATCCTCTCTATCATGTGTCTCAGGATCAACAGTAAGAAGGGTGGCATAGAAATCTGAAGCTATGCGTAAGACATCATCAGGCTCTGTCTGTAAAACCCCATGAGAGTCAATAAGCTGGGATACACTCTCTCTACTATGTCTAGGGCCAAGAGTAGAAAGTGTTTATTGACTCTACCACCCATCTGAATCCAAAAGGACTCCCGTGCATGAAAGGCATACTCTGCTCTCAGATCAAGCAATAATTGCTGATGAGCCCTTGCTGCAGCAAGGCGCTCCTGAATCTAAGCATCTGAAGGCCGTTTCTGCTCTTCACTCTGCAAAGCTACCAACTGCTGGCAAAAATCAATCTCACGTCTGAGAATATCTCGTCTCTCGATACAAGCAACTGAGCGGTAGAAGTCACTAATACCAGAAAGGCAGCGGCTACATGTGATGGATATGGCTGCCCACCCTGGACATGAGAAACCCATATCTATAGGGCTGCCTCTGTAAGGTCCTCCTCTGTGTAAAAGGCATCTGGAATCCTACGCTAGCAGACCGGCCTCTCAAGTGAGGCTCTGAGATAGCGAGCACAACAGGAAAGTGGTCTGAAGTGGAAACCCTAGCAACAATGCATACCGATCCACCTCTGTCTAGTGCCCAATCATCTACATAGAATCTGTCAATGCGTGCATGAATAGGCATCTACTGCCTCCTGTTCGTTCGACCAAGAGAACAGGAGGGGCTGTGGCTGAATAAGAAAGGCATCATCCCACCAAGTATCTCTGCCACAGAAGTGAAAAAGGAAGGCATCCCAAGCTGCTCTCTCCAAAGAGTGAAGTCCAGCTTCTCTACCCCCTTTTTTGTCTGACGGTAACTCGACCATGTTAAAGTCACCTCCAATCACCCACGAATCCACAATGGGGGCCCAGGAGAGCAAATTCTTCCACATAAGGACACGTTCCCCTCTAATGTTGGAGGCATACAGGTTAAGGAAACCAACCTTACGCCCTCCAATCAAAAGAATAATCCACTGAGCTCTAGAGGGAATAATGACTCCGTGTCCAACAACTAAGGGGAGAACCGACTGTGAAACTGAAATAGAAGTGTCCCCCCTGGTGCCCAAGGTAGGCGACCAAAAAGTATGGCCAGAAAGCAACTTGCCTGACTTGGCACAATCTCTAGAATCCAGTTTGTGCTCTTGAATAAATAAGATATCAATGGAACCCCCAATAAAACTTGGATGAAGCTGATCCCAGATCAGCTATCTACGGCGGTGATGTGGGACGCCACCTAGGCCCTGTATGTTCCAACTAATAATCCTCATCGACGGGAGGATGTAGAGTGGAACACCTTGCCCGACCTAGTGGCGGAAACAAACCCCTCAATAGGGGAAGACCTCCTGCTCGAGGAGGGAGGAATGGAACCAAGTGGCGGAAAATCAATAGGGGAAAGAACCCTGCCACCTGAAGAAGAAGCCCTGTCAACAGGAAACCCAATCACTGGCTCCCCAAAAGTAGCGAGCACAAACTCCTCCTCTGGGAAATCTAAACCATCTGCCAAGGCTGAAAATGAGTTTCTGTGAAGCAAGCCAGACACCGGAGTGCGAAGGATCCCTTCTGAGGGAAGAGGATCAATAGTGTAAACCATCCCCTTTCCCCTATCCAAGGGAGGAAGTGAGGACTGCTCTCTATCCTGTGTCTGCCCAGCCGTGGAGACCTCTACTGCCTCAAGAAGAGCGTCTGGCACCCCTGGATCTAGGGAAGAAGCTACAACCGGGGAGGAGGTCGAAGCTTCAGGGTCTCGGACTGTGCGAGGTGAGACTAGAGGGACAGCTTGAGGTGAAGCAGAGTCCACTAATGTATCCTCGTGAACTAAAGGAGGGATCTGCACACGTGCCGGAACCCACTGGAGAGCGTCGCATGCCCCTGAGGTAGGTGGGGGTCGAGGAGCAGGTGATGGACCTGTACCACCCCTCTGTCAAGGCCGAGGAGCAGGTGCTGGACCGTACCACCACCATCCTGAGGAGGACCACCAAGCGAAGGCCGAGGAGCAGGTGCTGGACCTGTACCACCCCTCTGTCGAGGCCGAGGAGCAAGTGCTGGACCTATACCACCCCCCTGTCCTCCCTGTCGAGGCCATGGGGCAGTAGCTGTACCAGAGGGCTTCTTGGGCCTTTTCTTCTTCCTGGGGCAATCCTTGGCAAAGTGTCCAATGGTCCTGCATATCCTGCACTAGTCCTGTCTGCCTGAAATCTCTACTCTCTAGTGAAAAAAGGAACCATCCGGGCGCTGGATCATAACATGATCCATCTTGAGGTTATGATCCTTACAGAGGACCCTAACTCTAGGTACCCCATCAGCCTTGGTTACCTCTGCTGCAGTCAATGGCAACCCAGGGAGGGATGGGATCTCAACAATTGTGCCAAAATGCTCCCCAATAACAGAAAGAAGTCGATGGTAAACCTGGGGAAGCCCGGGGAATCTGATGAAGAGCGAAAAGATTCCCTTATCTGCCTCCATTGGGTCGAAACCAATATGAAAGGCTTCAAAGAAGATATTCTTGTGTCCCAGGTGTAAAAAATCAGCTTTGAGCACAGTGCTCACAGCCTCTGGAGTGTCAAAAACAACCTGGAAAAAACCTCGTCCTAGAAGACGAACATCTAACAATCGTGGAGTGAGGTCTGGGGGGAGAGCCGCAAGCATCCAGTCTCTGGCTTGGGATCTAGAGGGGTGAGACCCGAAGATGCGTGCTAGCAACGTGGTAGAGCATTTAATCTCTACATCCTTCTTGAGCTGCTGCAACTCGTCTTTAGAAAAGGTAATAGTTTCACGGCCGGTGGAGGTGGAGTAGGATTGGCTGACGGAGTATCCATCGCCAATCGAGGTGAGGAGGGCGACTCTGACAATTTGGAGGCTCCTTCCGCTCCAAAAAAAGCCGCGGGAGATAGGGGGGTAGAAAACAGGGAAAGGAGGTGAGGAGGGACCGAGGGAAGGGGCGAGGAGGGGAGGGGTAAAGGGAAGAGGCTAAGAGGCTGAAGGGGAGGGGGCAGGCTGAGAGGGAGGGAGGGGGCAGGCTAGGGTGAGGAGAGGGAGAGGAAGGAGAGGCAGGAAGGGGGCGGGTTGAGGGGCAGGGAGGGGGCAGGCTGAGAGGGAGAGGAGAGGGAGAGGGAGAGGAAGGAGAGGGAGGGGTAGGGAGGGGGCGGTGCAGGCTGAGAGGGAGAGGAGAGGGAGAGGAAGGGGTGGGCTGAGAGGCAGGGAGGGGGCGGAGGAGCAAGCTGAGAGGGGGAGGAGAGGGAGCGAGGGCTGAAGGGAAGGGGGAGGAGAGGGAGAGGAGGGGGCAGGCTGAGAGGCAGGGAGGGGGCGGGGGAGCAGGCAGGGAGGGGGCGGAGGAGCAGGCTGAGAGGGGGAGGAGAGGGAGCGGGCTGGAAGGGGGCGGGTTGAAGGGGAGGAGGAGAAGGGAGGGAGGGGTTGAGGGCAAGGGAGAGAGGGAGGGACGGGCTGAGGGAGAGGGTGCAGCAAGGGAGCGGGGAGGAGCAGCAGCTCGTCTGCCAATCTAAACAAAACAAAACCCGATGGGAACATTTTGAAAATAGGGCCCTTCAAGAAATTCAAATATATACACTGTCAAGTAGTTAAGGAATGCTCTGAGATACATGTCTTTGTAGGTAACACTTTGGTGGATACTCATACAAAATGTGGGAGCATGGAGGATGCCAAGCATCTCTTCATGAGTTGACTGATTTTTATGCGGTTTCATGGATTGCCATGATCTTGGGAGATGCCAAGAAGAAGAGGGTATGCTGGCTTTGGAATTGTATGCACTCATGCACCAAAAAGGGTTCAACCAAATGATCAAACTTCAACATAGAGAGTGTTGTCCCCTTGCTATGTTTTGTGGATCATTTGGCTAAGAGAATGTGATCTTCGTTACAATAGCTTTTCTAATGTAACAGATTCACAGAACTATCCCCCTAAATTATGCAGTGGATTATCAACACTTATATATCTTATCTATGTTGGGCAACCTTTCCAAGTTTTTCAAGATCCTCAAGCAAGTAATGGCAAAGGTTTTCCTGAGTGGTAATTGGGTGTGTAACTTTTATTTGGACATTAAAAAAATCTTTCGAAGGAAAAATGGGCATTGCATTTTGTCTCACCAAGGTATTTCATGACTTTTAAGGTAAAAAGCACAGGTTGATATGCTATATTCACAATTGGTCATGGCAACTCATGCAGGCTTAGTACTCACATGATGTTAATTCAACTTATATTGTGTGTGTGTGTGTGTGTGAGAGAGAGAAATTGTGTTCCTTTGCTCGTGTCTCCTTTGTTCTTCTCCTTTCCTTTCTTCTTCTTCTTCTCTTTTTTTTCCTTTTCTTCTTTTTTCGAAGGTGTTTCCTTGGGAGTGTGTCCTTCCTCTCCGATCAACAACTGCATAGACTCAATAGAATCCTCTAGGATCTCACGATTTGTCTGTTGTGGTCCATGTCAGCACCTTCAATGGAGGGACATAGATGGCATCGGCAAATCTACTTATGGTCATTCTTGATGTTTTAATATTGGAGGTAGAGGTCACTAAGGTATGCTTTAAGAGCATCTTCAATGGTAGGTATACCTTAAACCAAACACCCTAAACCCTATACACTATACCCTACACTGTAAACCCTAAACCTTGAACCCTATATACTATATACAAAACCCTAAATCCTAACACTATACCGAAAACTCAAAACCTTATACCCTATACCCAAGACCAAAAACCCTATACTTAAGTGATAATGTAAACCCTAAAGCCTAAACCCTATACTTAAGTGAAACTATAAACCCTAAAACCTTAACCCTAAATCCTATATTATAAACCCTAATAAACGCTATACCCTATACCCTATACCCTATACCTTATCTGGTAAACCCTATACCCAAAACCCTATATCGTAAACCCTAAACCCTATACCCTATATCCTAAAGGATAAACCCAAGACCCTAAACACGAACCCTTAATCCTATACCCTAAACCCTATTATACCCTATTTCTTATACCCTAAACCTTATACCCAAGACCCTAAACTCTATACCTTATACCCTATACCCTAAACCCCATATGCTATACCCTATACCATAAACCCTAAACCCTTAACCCTCTACCCTATATCCAAAACCCTAAACCCTATACTGAAAACCTTAAACCCTAAACCCTACCCAAAACCCAAAACCCTAAGTGATACTATAAACCCTAAATGCTATACCCTATTTGGGAGGTGGTTTGTGAGAGAGAGAGTCCTTCAGTAATCTCCAGCACTTTGCTGTATTTTGTATTGCTCCCTGTGAGCTATTTTTCTACCCACCATCCGATGGATGAATATACTCTCTCTCTCTCTTCATCCAAGTTATTTCTAAGTGAGTGTTTATTGCATCTATGATCATCTATCTGAGTTGAGTGTGTGTAAGAGTTCGAGAGATCTTGGGTGGAGGTTTGAGTGATTCATTCCCTCCTATTCTCTAACATTAACGCCCCTCCCCAAAAAAAACTCATTTTCACTCCATCTTTGACTAGCCATAACTTACTCATTTGAGGTCCAAATTGGACCCTGTCAAAGCCCAAATTTTACTCATTAAAAGAACATTTTTGCAAAACATTTTACAATACATTCGACCTAATTTTGGACATCATTTCCAAGGCCAATAATTGCACCAATTTCAGTCTCATTTTTAAGGAAAAATCATCATAATTGCAACAAATCATATCTAAAGTTGCAGTCTTCACCAAGAGATTTGGCCATTCAAGGGCAAATTTTGAAGCAATCATAAAGATTATTGGTCAATTTTGTCAAAGTATTACTCAAAGGGAAACACTTCTTTGACAAATTGAGATTTTTGAACAAGGTCCATCAATCGACGAATTTCAACATCAAGACCCAATGAGATCATGCGATCTTCATCAATGCATACCATAAGCTCACTTCAAGCTCAATTCAACTAATGGTGGTGCTCAAAATTGATCCAACACCCTGTGCACAATCCCATTGATACTTCAAACATAGATCCACTATGAATGAAGTTGGCAAACTATTCCCTTAGCTATCACTATTAGGTCAAGGCAACAAAGTTCAACCATCCTTGGTGAATTACAATGTGGTGAATTACAATCCATGTACTTCATTACTCTCCAAAAAGACATAGTCTCGACAAGTGTAAAAGCTCTCAATGGAACCCATATGGGTTCAAATCCCAGAAGCTACCTTGAATACATAGACATGTGTACCAAGACTACAATGGACGAGTTGGAGTCAATTCCACAAGAACTTGACACACAACAAGGTCCACTTGTATACCTACCTATGTTCTCAGGAAGAGGTCTCAGGTAATCCCAAAGAATTCATTGCTTTGTTTATGTATAAATGGTTAAGAGATACCTCAATGCAAGAGGAAGATTATTTGAACATATTCCCATAAGCTCTCATAGGGGAACCATTTGAATGATACTGCAAAATGGATGTGGATATACAAAGCTCATTTCGTCTGTTGCGCCTCCATTCCTTGTCCAAATGAGCTCATATTTCAGCAGCAGCTTGCCCTCAGTGTCACTTTCTTTGTATGTGTCCTGCCTACTATGAGATCTGAGGGCGCTACCATTGGCTTTTTCAGGAGAGACACGGGTTTGGCCCACTCTCACAACTGATCCACTTCCAGGATCAGGTCTATATTGGGCTCTACCTGATGGAGATGCGGAGACATAGAGAGACACTACTGCGACGGATCAGAGAGCAGTAGGATGATGCAACCACCACGTCACAGAACACTGAGGTGGATCGAATGCAGAGACAGGTCGCCGACTTCTATGCATTTGAGTCAGCTCCAGGGCACTCGGGAGTAGAGGAGGAGAAGCTAGCTGACATGAGAGTAGATGGGTCAGTAGAGGGAGTCGACACGACACCACTACTGGACGAGGGACACAGGGATCTCACATGCGACAAGAGACCAGAGCACACACGATTGAGGTTCGACCTATCTCAACTCTCCTCAGAGGCGGCCTACAGAGACGTGGCAGTACACTTGACATAGCCCATCGGATCCAGAGATTGAGGAGACCACGCCCCCCACCACAACGCCTATGCCTAAGCAACACTATAAACCTAAACCCTATGCCTAAGCAATACTATAAACCCTAAATCCTATTTTGAAAACCCTAAACTCTATTCCCCATACCCAAAACCCTATACCCTATATCTTGGTGAGAGAGAGAGAGAGAGAGAGAGAGAGGCGCTATACCCTAAACCCTATACCCTAAAGCCTATACTCAAGACTCTAAAAAATAAACCCTAAACCATATACCCTATACCCTAAAGCCTATACCCAAGATCGATAACCCTAAACCCTATACCTTATACCATAAACCTTATACCCAAGACCGTAAACCATATACCCTATACCCTATACCCTATATCCTATAGCCTAAACCCTAAACCTTATACCCAAGACCCTAAACCCTATACTATACCCAATACTATAAACCCTTAACCCTTATCCAAAAAACTAAACCCTAACACTATACCAAAAACCCTAATTTACCCTAAACCCTATACCCAAGACCCAAAACCCTATACCTAATTGATACTAGAAACCCTAAATTCTATACCCTAAACCCTAAACTCTATATACTATACTCAAAATCCTACATCCTATACCCTATACCCTAAACCCTATACCTTATACCATAAACCCTATACCCTATACCCAAGACCCTGAACCCTATACCCTATACCCTAAAGCCTATACCCAAGACCCTAAACCCTAAACCCTTTACCCTGAACTCTATACCCTATACCCTAAACCCTATATACCCAAGACCCTATACCCTAAACCCAAAACCTGAACCCTATATCCTAAACCCCAAATTAATAATCTACTTATTAATTTTAAAAAATTTTACGATTCAATCAACTTGTAGATTATTGATTAGAGACTAATGTTTTTTATTTTTGTTACTAAAGCTTGCAAAGAAAATGAAGCTCGCAAAGGAGATGGCTACAGGGTTTGTTTCTTGGATAGAGTTGATTTTATGTTACAAAAGAGAAGTAGTTGCATTTCCTACAATCCATGATAGTGATCCAAATTTACTTCATAATGCTAGAAGACTTAGCGAAGACAAGGTGGCAGTTATTGTATTGAAGATTCTTAGTGCACATATTGAGATATCGTATAAATATGGGGATATGAAAATACTTGGAGATCTTATGTCCTATAATACATCCAACACATCATTTATAGCATGGGACAGAGATGAGACTTATAGACATCATCAAGAATATAAAGAGCATCTCTTTGGATTTTAGAGTACTAGGAGATATTTCACAAATGAGGTATTTCGCAAATAAGCATGGACTGATAGCCATATGGGCTAGCATGTAGGGCCCTTCACAGGCAGCCTCTTCTAGGAGGATTGTATTTCATTGAGTTTGGAGGGGTTCTCCCTTTTTCTCGGAGGTTGCTACCGGATTGAGATGGCACTATCAGCTCCAATCCTTTCTTTTTGGCTCTTGAGCTTTTCATGCATTGCACAGTGTATCTCGTATTCCTGTATGGAGCTTACTCTAACAGTTTTCTTTAATACTTAATAGAAGTCTCTTTTTTCCCCAAAAAAAAAAAAAGCACGGACTCCTAGCATTGCACCTCAAACTTGACGTTCAATGATTTGTCAAAAATTTATGAGGAGCACACAATCACATAATTTGATTGGGCATATGGTTGACATAATTATTATATTCCCATAGTCACACATTCAATATCTCTAAAGAATCAAATTCAATATTAGTGATGAATGAAAGATTTGGAATTAAGTTATTAGGGATATGGTTCACATAATTAGTATATTCCCATCATCACAAATTCAATATATCTAAAGAATCACATTCATTAAAATAAGACTCCATTTCATGCTTGGCTTGGGAGAATGAGATGGCGAGATGGGGCGAGGAAGATTGGATGGGGTGTGGAATTCTTTCAAAGCAGACAGAGGCAAGACATTGGAAGCAACTGTTATGATGAGGCTATTATTCTTTTTGCAATCATTTCAATCCATTCAATGCAATATAATATATGCACATTATTCTAGTATGTTTAGATGGTTATGAAACTCTTTGAAAGGAAAGTCAACCTACAAGCTATGTGCTTCTCATGCAACAGTGCCACATGCTATAGCTTTGTTTTCATAAAGAGGTTTGCAAGCAATACTACAATATTTGGGTGGAGTGCAAGGACAAGTGTTTAAGGATGCTGAACTTTTAAGTAATTCTTCTGGCATGTCAAACCCAATTACTTTAGAACTACAATACTTGCATAATTTTTGGTGCTTCGTGTGCATACATCTTTGAAAGGAAACTCGAACTTCTATTGGATGCTTGGTTTTTTCTTCGCTAAAAAAATCTCACTCGGCTCACTATAAACTATAATCATAAGTTAGTATAATTTATATATAAATTATCATAAATCAACTATAAACTCTAGTATCCATATATTAGTAAAATCACAAACTAAAAAATTTAATATACATAAACTATAATCATAAAAAATAATTGATTAGAATATTCCTTCTTATTTCAACCAAAATGTTTAATTATTAATAACTTATATCCTCAAATCGAAACACCTATACCCTATACCCTCTAGCTAAAAACCTTCTTATGTAGACCAAACTGCTTAGTCATATACCATACATCCTCAAACTAAAACTTAAGCTCCCCTAAAACCCTATACCCTATATTTTAAACCCTAAACCCTATACCACAAACCTTATGTCCTAAACCTTATATTACTCTAATATTTCCTATACCTTAAACCCTAAATCATATTATACATTATAAAGGGCACAAGCACAATAAAGGGCACTAGTAACTATAAAGTTATTGGACCAAGACTTAGTACATCATCTAGTTGTTGCTGTAGGAATGTGCAATTATAGCACGTAGCATTGAATCTTCATATAATTGTTCAATTCCTTATTATAATCTCTGGCCTTGCCTTGTCTTGAGTTTCATCTCTGAAGCTCTGCAACACATCCTTGTCTTGGCTGAGAGAGAGAGAGAGAGAGAGAGAGAGAGAGAGCTAAGAGGGGTCAATCCAAAGAAAAGATTAGCTATTTCAAAACATGACAGTATTATTATGTACATTGGTTCAATCATTCATACAAATGATTACAGTATGCTCCTAAAAAATGTTTAAGGGATCATTGAAGTTTATGAAGGTGTAATGCTATGTGCTTTAATGCTCAGCCTAGATGGTGTACTAAGTCATAGTCCAATGACTTATAATATCTTTTATGATGCTTGTCCCCAAGGTGTGGACTATATTGCATCATGTTTATGCATCAAGGTAGACTACAACAAAGAAATAGTTTGCAATAGAGTGACACATTGAAGCAATTATAGTACAACTTGAATGTAGATGATAAATCTACTTGTATTATTAGGGATTAGGGCAAACTTTGAAATGTTTAGCTAATATATACATCTTAGTTTACGATCACTATTGTGTTATAATTACCAATGAAACAATAATAAATTTACTACTATGCTCTTGTATAGTTACACCTAATTACTGATTCAAGCTTTCAGCATTAGGTTCGTAAGTGTAAAGGTATTTTGAATCAAGTGTATGAGAATATAATCCTCTCTTAATTTCCAATCAAACTACAACTACTCCACTTGCAGACTACAATGTCATCACAAAACCTGATTTTGAAAATCATGATCAAAGATGATAATGTCATGGCATTTTAGATTGATGAACAAAGATCGACAAAAAATGTAATATAATTGTTTAAGCATGAGCCTAGTACAGATGATTATAGACATGCACACAGTCACAATTGCCAAACTTTAATAGAGCCATTCTAATTTTGATACCTCTAACCAATCTGAGTAGTCGTGGGATTGAAGAAGACTGTCCTTATATCTATGCAAGCATTATAGCATGAGAGCTGAAACTTGAAGCTAGCTAAGTGCAATTACAACATAATTATGTGTGATAAGGAATAATACATGGTTGCACAACATTATGTGTTAATAGAATCGATCAACAAAACATTGAACATTTGTTGTCTGATATTTGATTGACACATTACTATAGAATGTTCAATGTATGATCGAATACAGGAACTATTGTTGATGCTTGATTTAGTAGAACACACAAGAGAAGATAGAAAGCAAGAGAAAAGTGCTAAAATAAGGAAGTTTTACATGTGATCTGGCAAAATTCCATCGAGTCTAATGAAGGCCTTACCATCCATGTTACATACGAACATCGAAAAGCCCAATAGAAAATAGGACCATGGCAGTGGAGCTCAAAATTTAGAATTGGACCTGATGTAAATATTGATCAGTCAAACCTTCAAGTCATGACTTGTGAGTGATGGCTTGACTCTAATATATAAGCATTGCCAATGAAGGTATGCTAGTTATGCCATAGTACTAAACGTAGTGTAGATTTGTAAGAAAAATGGTGTCACCTTTAATACAATTCTAGTGCAAGGCACTGAGTTAATATGTAAGTCTCTTATTAAACTGATCATGGAAAGGAAGAATCGTGCATTCAAAAGCTAGGGACATGCAAAAGACTAGTTTCAACAGACAAAACTATAGACATCTGAGGCAGTATGTGCAAGAATTGTGATATTCGAAGTACTTGTAACACAACAGCTTCAAATGGATTAAATAACTTTAACTCAATTGCCAAGTTCCATCAAAAGTGTCTCTGAATCTAGGTTTCAAGCTCTTGGACTCTGCACTTATCATCATTTTTAGTAACTCGAGCATGGCTTTTGGTTATCCTTTGCATCAAACGTCGCAAGCTTTGCTATTCTCCTACCATCTTTTTGGTTCTTAATTGTCATGGGTAATCTTCCTCCCCATACGATTGTATCTATCTCAACACGCTATAGAAACCTTATCCTTCTCCTACTTTTAATTGTTTTCTGCAAACAGTTGTATTCTCCTCACCAATGTAGTCGAAATAGAGAAATTTGAGACATTTGAAAGAATGTTAGGGCCTTTCACCTACTCAACTGACAAGCCTTAAACAAAAGAAGTGATGGAGGTGCAAGAGTATGAACACGTGTGAAGTGCATACATGATAAGGAGAAGAGAGGGAGCGATCAAGGAGAGTGACAGGCTGAGGAAAAGAAGACAAGTATATATTGATAAACACTACTAGTATATATTGATAATCAACCCACACATCAGAAAAATTCTAAACTCCCAACTATCCTAGAGAACTCTATATAGCAGGCGAATACCAGATCGAATGGCCAATCTATTGCACTGTCGCATATCGTATTACACACTCTGCTCACCAACTACTTACACTCTTCTACCACCTTATGCTCCCACAACAACTCCTCCTTGCACTCCTCACTTTCCTCATCCTTCCCTTCTACCTCAATACACCTTCTAGCATCTGCCATCTCTGGAATAAAAACTTATTTCATAAGCATAAATTAAATACTAGCTACATGATTCATGAAGCCGAGAAAAGGGACAGGAATATAAACCCTTTTTGCGCTATTTATATCAAACAACCAGCAGCGTAACATGTCCTCGTAGGATTTTTCCTCCCTCTTCCTGGGTTCAAGTTCTTGACTGAGCTCATCCATGAGGCATTGTATGTACATAGCAATAAAGTTCCCTGAAGGTTCGTGGATAGTAGGCCATCTAGACTAGGAAGGAGAGTTTGCAACAAAAGAGAATAGTGAGGAAAGGTTCTACGCATTGGGGAGGTAGCAATTTAAAGAGGATTATAGCGAGGAAGGTTTGCCAAGTAGAGAGGTAGTAAAAGAGGATAGCAAAGCAAGAGAGTATCTAAATTGTACAGTTTCTAATTTGACTCCTCTTTTTAAATTAAAAAAGAGTTCAAGGAATCCAACCTTTAGAGTGTGTGCATTCATGCATGCATGCATGGATGTATATAATAGCTATAATATATATATATAACTAATGTCCAAGAAAAAATATCCAACTTTTCTCCCTCAAGAAAGGTTTGACATGTAATATTATGAAGAAGAACCTTTGGAATGGCTTTCTCCCAATTCCAAAGCATTCTTTGTGCTTGTATGTCGATAATTTGACATTGTAATAAATCAACAACTTGTGTTTCAAAGTCTCATTGTGAATACTTTAAATATACTTCAAGACAATTCACCTTGGTGATTGTTACCACATACTTCTCTCACCACAACATTAAAAGTGGCATATTAAGCTTGACATGGGTTCAAGGCAACAAAGAGCAAGTGTGCATGAATGAATCTCAAATTCCTTGCTTGTCTTGTGTAGTTGTGAGTATATTCAATATGAAGAGATGTATGAAGTAGAGGATTGGGTTGTTGCTAAGATAGATAGAATAATATGCATGTCTTCCGTTATTATTTCCCTGAATTTTAAAGGCTCAATCATTGAGTCTAGACAGAGAGAGAGAGAGAGAGAGAGAGGTCCATATATTCATGTAAATTTTATCTAATCCGTTTCAATGCTCTTTCATATTATTATTATCAAAATATACACATCATGATTATCTTCTATGTTAACCTTGACACACCTACAAAAGGTAAAATAAATTAATAGAATGCTCAATGTATGATCAACTTATACAGGAAATGTTGTTGTTGATGCCTAGATAATTGTATAATTTTTAGGAACTTGTAACATTCAATCCCTTAATATTCCCTTGAATTTTAAAGGCTAAATCATTGAGAGAGAGAGAGAGAGAGAGAGAGAGAGATCCATCTGTGTGTATGTGCACAATTGAGAGAGAAAGAGAGAGATCCATGTGTGTATATGTGCACAATTGAGAGAGTGAATGTGTTTGTGTGTGTGTGTGTGTGTGTGTGTGTGTGTGTGTGAGAGAGAGAGAGAGAGATGTGTGTCTATGTGCGTTCATAACATCACAATTTTGTAAGAAATCCATGTGTGTGTGTGTGTACATTCATCGTGCATGCATGCATCCACGGATGTATGTAATATGCTATATACTTATTTATTTACTTGATCCATTTTTCTCTTTTATATATGAAAATAATGCCATGGTCTCTTCTATGTCAACGTCACACATATGAAAGGTAAAATCAATCTTGGTCATCATTGGCTTGAAAATCCTAATCCATACATGTGTAAATATTATGATCATGATCTCTAACTTGTGTGTGTGTGTGTGTGTGTGTGTGTGTGTGTGTGTGTGTGTGAAACGTTAATGCCCAAGACGAAATATCCAACTTTTTCTCCCTCAAGAAAGCTTTTTTTGGAACCAAGCCGTGGTTGGTCATGAGGGGGGATGGTTAGTTTGCCACGTGGAGTTCTTCATGCATGGACACCTGCATGCAGAGATTAGGGCAGCTTCAAGAGGTTGGTGGCGATGTTTTCTCATGGCAGTTCTCACCAAGATTCATGATCAATCTATACGGTTTTAGTGTTACGTCCTAGCTCTCTACTTCATATGGCTCGTGTGCTTGAGCACTCTCACTCTCTCGAGATGTAGCTTTCTTTCATTCACAGAGTTCATGAATAAAGCTTGTTTTGGTGCTGTGTATTGTTTTAGTAGGTTTTAGTTACGATTAAATAAGTGTTTAACTGTTGGTATCAGATCATCCGTTTGGGATCTATGGAGAGAAAGTCGACTGCATGCATGCGTGTGTTTTCTACCTGGATCTAATTATTTGCTCGATATCCATGCAGAGGTCATGAAATGGAATCAAAAGGAGAAGCTATAAAGTTAATACCTTCACTAGAGCCAACGAGCTCACAGTATGCCTCTACCTCATGGAGAAGGGGCTTTAGCCTATTGTCTTTGGAGCAGAAAAAGATGATGACAGTAGTAGCTCATTACTGTAGGAGAGCCAAAATTTGTATGCTCTTGGAATCATAGGAAGGGTGCTAGGTGCTCGATATCACCACCATCTCAATTTGACAACCAGTGCAACTATGAATTGGATCACCATCGAAACCTTGTTTGGTGCGCGTCTCAGAAATTCAAAAGTATTATTAAAGCAAGAATTCTTTGTTCTCAAGATGGAGGAGAATATAACTCTTTGAGAGCACATGAGCCAAATGCCTTCCATCTTAAGGCAGTTACTAGATCTCTATGTTAAAGTAGAAGACGATAATATCAACTATTACACGTGCTTTTTGTTGAGCCGAAACCCTTTTTAGTCCTTGCCCTTTTATCTGGAAGAGACGTATGTGGTATCTCAACTCATTTTTATGCTTCTGACTAGTTTTGGTTCATGATCCTTTTGTTTTGAATCCTCCGAGAATTTGTTTTTGTGCATTGCCAATTGGTAATTTGCTCAACCTCAGCTTCAGGGCGAGAGAGAGAGAGAGAGAGAGAGAGAGATCCGTGTGACATGTGTATGTGCATTCATGACAACACACTTTAAGATTCCTCACACATGCAAAATATAAAATCAATCTTGGTCATCAAGATCTTTAATAAAATCTTGATCCCTAAAATGTCATGATGCTTAAGTGTCTAGATACTATGATATATAATTGTGTGTGTGTGTATATATATATATAATATAATGCATATATATACATACATATATATATATATATATATATATATATATATATATATTAATGTCCAAGACAAAATATCCAACTTTTCTTCCTCAAGAAAGGTTTGACATGTACTATTATGAAGAAGAGCCTTTGGAATGATTTTGTCCCAATCCTAAAGGATTCTTTATGCTTGTACTATGTCAATAATTTGACATGATTGTAATAAATCAACAACTTGTGTTTCAAAGTCTCCTTGTGAATACTTTAAATCTACTTCAAGGCAATTCACCTTGGTGATTATTACCTCAAACCTTCTCTCACCACAACATTGAAAGTGGCATATTAAGCTTGACATGGGATCAAGGCAAGAAAGAGCAAGTTTGTAGGAATGAATCTTGAATTCCTTGCTTGTCTTGTGTAGTTGTGAGTATATTACATATGAAGAGATGCATGAAGCAGAGGATTGGGTTGCTGTTGAGATAGACAGAACTAATATGCATGTCTTCCCTTATTATCCCCTTGAATTAAAGGCTGAATCATTGAGTCTAGAGAGAGAGAGAGAGACACAGAGAGAGACATATATTAATGTAAATTTTATTTAATCCATTTCCATGCTCTTTCATATTGTTATTATTATCAAAATATACAATTCATAAGTCTCTTCTATGTTAACCTCACACATGCGAAAGGTTTCAAAAATTAACAGAATGTTCAATGTATGATCAAATTGTACAAGAAAATGGTATTGTAGATGCCTAGATAATTGTATAATTTTTAGAGACTTGTATAATTCAATCCTTTAATGTTACCTTGAATTTTAAAGGCTAAATAAGAGAGAGAGAGAGAGAGAGAGAGAGAGAGAGAGAGATTCGTGTGTGTGTGTGTGCGCGCGTGCGCGTGTGTGTGCGTGTGCGTGTGTTCATAATGTCTGTGTGTGTGTGCATTCGTCGTGCATGCATGGATGTATGTAATATGCTATATATATAGATAGATAGATAGATTTATTTGATCCATTTTTCTCTCTGATATATGAAAATCATGTCATGGTTTCTTCTGTGTCAACGTCACACATATGAAAGGTAAAATCAATCTTGGTCATCATTGGCTTTAAAATCATGATCCATATATGTGTAGATATTACAATCAAAATCTCTAATTTGTGTATAAATATATATTATATGTACATATATAAATATATCAATCAATCTTTTAGTACTTAGATATCATGATTCTCAGAGTCCTCACACATATGAAAGATAAAATCAATCTTGGTCATCTAGTGTAGCTTTAATAAAATCCTGATCCCTATAATGTCATGATGCCTAAGTGTCTAGATAATATGATATATTATTTTGTGTGTGTGTGTGTGTGTGTGTGTGCATGTAATATTAAAGTCCAAGACTAAATATCCAACTTTTCTCCCTCAAGAAAGGTTTTGTAGGAACCAAGCCATGTCTGGTCTCGAGGGGGGCTGGTGAGTTTGCCATGTGGACTTCTTCATGCATGGCCACCTACATGCAGAGGTTAGGGTGGCTTCTAGCAATTATTGGTGGTGATGTTTTCTCCTGGGCAATTGTCACCGAGATTCATGATCAATATATGACAATTTTACTACTGTGTCCCAACTCTCTACTTCATATGGCTCATGTGTTTGAGCACTCTTGCTCTCTCAAGATATAGCTTTCTTTCATTGAATTTCACAGAGTTCATGAATAAAGCTTATTTTGATGCTGTGTATTGTTTCAGTAGGTTGTAGTTAGTATTGAACAAGTGTTTAACAAATTTGACATGTAATGTTATGAAGAAGCGCCTTTGGAATGATTTTGTCCCAATCCCAAAGGATTCTTTGTGCTTGTATGTCAATAATTTGACATTGTAATAAATCAACTTGTGATTCAAAGTCTCCTTGTGAATACTTTAAATCTACTTCAAGGTAATTCACCTTGGTGATTATTACCACACACCATCTCTCACCACAACATTCAAAGTGGTATATTGACCTTGACATGGAATCAAGGCAACAAAGAGATTTGCAAAAATGAATCTCGAATTCCTTGCTTGTCTTGTGTAGTTGTAAGTATATTACATACGAAGAGATGCATGAAGCAAAGGATTGGGTTGCTGCTGCTGAGATAGACGAAACTAATATGCATGTCTTCCCTTATCATTCCCGTTACTTTTAAAGGCTCAATCATTGAGGTGTGAGAGAGAGAGAGAGAGAGAGAGAGAGAGAGAGTGTGTGTGTGTGTGTGTGAAGGGAGGCCATATATTAATGTAAAATTTATTTAATCCATTTCAACGCTCTTTCATATTATATCAAAATATACATGTCATGAGTCTCTTCTATGTTAACCTCACACAATGTGTGAAAGATAAAATAAATTAATAGAATGTTCAAATTTGTATGATCGAATTATACAAGAAATGTTGTTGTTGATGCATGCTAGATAACTATATAATTTTTAGGAACTTGTATAATTCAACAACTTGTGTTTTAAAGTCTCCTTGTGAATACTTTAAATCTACTAAGGAAAATCATCTTGATGATTATCACCACACACCTTCCCTGAGCACAACATTGAAAGTGGCATATTAAGCTTAACATGGGATTAAGACAACAAAGAGCCTTACAGGAATGAATCTCAAATTTCTTGCTTGTCTTGTGTATTTTTTAGTATATTACATATGAAGAGATGCATGAAGCAAAGGATTGGGTTGCTGCTGAGATAGATAGAACTAATATGCATGTCTTCCTTAATTATTCCCTTGAATTTTAAAGGCTCAATCATTGACTAGAGAGAGAGAGAGAGAGGGACATATTAATAAAAATTTAATTTAATCCATTTCAATGCTCTTTCATATTATATCAAAATATACATATCATGAGTATCATGAGTCTATTCTATGTTAACCTCACACCATGTGTGAAAGGTAAAATAAATTAATAGAATGTTCAAATTTGTATGAGTTGTTAACACATGCTAGATAATTGTAGAATTTTTAGGGACTTGTATAATTCAATCCCTTAATGTTCCCTTGAATTTTAAAGGCTAAATCAGAGAGAGAGAGAGAGAGAGAGAGAGAGAGAGAGAGAGAGCCATGTGCATGTATGTGTGTTCATAACAACACAATTTCAAATTCCTGAAACATGCAAAAAGTAAAATTAGTCTTGGTCATCAAGAGCTTTAATAAAATTCTAATCCCTACAATATCATGATGCCTAATTGTCTAGATACTATGAGATATATATATATATATATATACATATATAATGTTCAATACAAAATATCCAACTTTTCTCCTTGTGACAAATCACCTTGGTGATTATTACCACAACCCTTCTCTCACCACAACATTAAAAGTGGCATATTAAGCTTTAAGGTAACAAAGACCTTTGCAAGAATGAATCTCAAATTCCTTGCTTGTCATGTGTAGCTGTGAGTATATTACATATGAAGAGATGCATGAAGCGGAGGATTGTCATGCCACCGAGACGGATAGAACTACTATGCATTTCTTCTCTTATTCTTCCCTAAATTTTAAAGTCTCAATCATTGAGTAGAGAGAGAGAGAGAGAGAAAGGGTCATATATTAATGTAAATTTTATTTAATCCATTTCAATGCTCTTTGATATTTTATTAAAAATATACGTGTCATGAGTCTTGGTCATTTCAGATAACAAGATTCTAAAAACATAACATAAGAAAACCTTTAAAAAATGTTGACTTTAATTTAAAAGCCTCAAGAAAACATTTTTTCGAGCATCAAAAGTGCTCACAAAAACATAATCATATTATAAAATTCATGATTGAAATATAAAAATCCTGACTGTTGTTGATAACTTTAAGGAATAGATTTTACATATTTTAGTTATAAATCGAAATAACTATTCTCTTGGAGCTGCTAGTGCCACATTCATTAACACTCTTCTTCTTCACATTCATTGTGTCATATTTGCACCTAGTTTTTGCTCTACATCAACTTAAGCACCATCCACCCATTAGTTGAACTTTAAGCCATTTTGATTTTTTGCAATATTTGCATCTAGTTTTTGATCTACATCAACTTAAATACCATCTACCCATTAAGCCATTAAACTTAAACCTTAAGCCATTTTAACTTTATGCTAAGTGCTCCCTAAATCTTATGATTGAGAACTATTGCTCAAGTTAGAGAGTTTGAATTTGACGTCGCATTTTCTTTTCTTGCACCACTCATGTCCTTAATATCTCTTCTTCATCTCTTGTGGGAGTTTGTCATCCTCATCTTAATGAAGATCTATTTTCTCACTTGATGATTTAGTTGTTTACACTTTATCATTTATTGAGGTTTCCACATTTGTGTAGACTCTATTTCGTGTGAGTGCGCTTTTGTGTGCGTGCGTGTGTGTGTGTGTGCACGCGCACATGCATATGCGCACAGAGGAGCATCAAATTAAATACCATGTTATCCTTAGCTTCCATCCTTTCTTTGGAGGACATGCATTGACTATGGGACTAGCTAATCCACATAAAAAGAATGGCTGGGTAAGTTTTGAAGTTGACAATTTCACAACGTATTGCATATTATTGCAATGTTTTTGGCTACTTTTGATTTGTTTTCATTTAAGCTAGAGATTTATTTTTGAATTCCCATGGATTTGAGTAAATTATCATTTTTCTTCTTAATACTCTTCACATGCTTGATCAAACTTAAATTCTTAATTGAGATCTAAAAGTTATGCTTCTTCCATATACGGATTTATTATTAATGGCATTGTCATTTCATATGTACTTTTCCTTTGAATTAGGATCCATCTATCCACATTTACAAATTGTTTGATTTGATATTGTTTCTTGTTCAAGGCATATAATATTGATGAAGGCTTATACTCTGGATGAGGGTTACCCATTCTTTTAATGGGTGTGCTCGCTTCCAATTGTCTTCATTTAGGCTAGAGTTTTACCCTTGAATTCCCGTGACTTAAGTACATTATCATTTTTCTTCTAAATAATCTTCACATATGTTATCAAACTTAGATTCTTGATTGAAATCTAAACGTTATGCTTCTTGAGTATATAGATTTGTTATTATTAGCAATGTCATTTCAAATATACTTGATCTATGAATTGGAATATCATCTATCACATTTTCAAATTGTTGATTGTAATATCTTTGCAAGAGACTTACATGACTTGATGTTGTTTCTTGAACGCTTATCTTGTTAATGAGGCTTATACTATCCGTGAGGTTTCCACATTCTTTTAACAGTTGTGCTTCTAATGGGAGGCTTATACAACCTAATAAAAGCATTTCTTTCCATCCAAAGTCTTATTTTACTCTTTATCCATGTAAGTATAGGTATTTGCCTTGAGTGAGGCTTGCCCTTTGCAAGAAAAAGGACTCAAAATATTCTCTAAGTGAGGCTTACCCTTTGCAAGAAAAATGACTTTTGAGTGACGGTTTCTATTCTAGAAGGATTACTTTCACATATGATGCTTACATTTTTCCGTTAAACAAATTTAAAGAATTCAATTGGTATTAGTGTATGGTTCACATATGCCAAATATCTTTTTCTAGATCTCTTTTAGTTGTATAAGCTTGTGCCAATGCCATGTGTCCTTCAATTGATGATTGTTATCTATTGATGAATGAATGATATCTGTTGATGAAATAAATGAATAATCTCTAACAATAATGAATGTTACCTGTTGGTGAAGTGATCCTACTCCTCCACGTCCGGTCCCATGTAAGTAAACCATCCTAGTACACAAGTCCATAGCAAATGGCACCGCCATCTTTAGTCACGTTCCCGCCAGTGACCCTGAGTGAACCTGATACATGCATCTTCCCGTTGTCCCCCTCACAACAATTGAATAGCTTGGAGTCTTCTAGACACCATGCTTCCAAGGTTTGTTTCAACCCGTCTTTCAACCAAATAACCAGCCTAAGGTTCAAATCAATAATGAAATAATGCACATACCAGAAAGTCATCTTGCTTGTTTGTGTACTCTGAAAGCAAACCATGCACCCCATGTAGGCACACTCGATTTCCATGCAAAGTCTTGTAATGCCCCCTTCAGTATCACAGCTCCTATCTGACCCTGAATCCTTGGGTCCTTCCAAGGAATCCTCCATCGTACCAGTAATACCAGCCAAGCACGTAGAGGATTCCAAGCACTCATTGTTGTCCTTCACATTCACAAAGGATTCTAACTCCTCTCCAGACCAACACTCAATGTCAGACATCCTTACTGTAACACCTACGTGCGCATATCTTACCTCGGTAATACCTGGAGATGTCACCAAGGAAAGCTTTCCCCCGACTACCACATTCGTTGAATCCTTTGACTCCACTCCTTTGATTCTAAATTGGACTCTTTCTTCTTCTGATTCTTTTTCTTTTTCCTGCAGTCATTCACAAAGTGACCTAGAGGATCGTAGTAGAGACACTTCGAATGTTTTCTCTTCTTCTTAGTCTCACCAGCTAAAGTGGCCCCATCATCCTAAGATTTGTCCCTCTTGGGCTTGCCATTAACATGCTTTCCCTTCCCCTTGCATTTGCTCTTGTTTCAAAAATGGTAAAGGCCTTGTCCTCACTAGATTCACCTTCCTTCTTTTCTCGAGCCTCTTCTTGCAGAAGCAAAGGCACAAGTTCATCAAAAGTAATTGGTGCCGGCCGTTGCCCTGCAATCGTTTTAGTAACAAAGCTTTTTAAGCTCCCGAGAAGCATGCCAAGTAAAAGCTTAGCCATTCTGGTAGAATCCATAGCTTGACCTACTGCTGAGAGTTTGTTCCTGACCTTCATCTTCATGATGAGGTCCGCAAGTACAGGGCAGGCCAGGCTCCCAAAATCAAAGCTTTTTTCAATACGTAGTACATTCAGGATCTGCAGGACTTGATGCATTCATCTTCAATGGCTGCCCTCATACATATGGAAGAACCCATGTATGAGCAAAAACCTAGAGGGAGAACAGCCAATAAGAAGAGGTCAGCCTTGCTTCGAACAGAAAAGAAACTGGTTCATTTTCAAAAGCCAAGTTGGTGATCAGATGCAGGCACCATAAGGGAAAATCTAAGTTGACTAATGAGCAGATTGCGACCTAGGCAAGTGCTTCAGGTGTGGTATGCGGGACAAATGGCTGCCCCAGTGTCCTGAGAGACCTTTGGGCTTGAAAGCATAGAAGAAGACACAGGAACCGCCCAAGGCAGTGGCGACAGGAGTCCCAGATGTTTTGGATCCAGAGGCCAAAGAGTTATGCCTCTCATGGGAAAAAGTTCATGATCAGCAAGCTCTTATTCTTTTTTATAGGTGCCACTGCTAATTTCATATCCAAAGACTTGGCTCTCTGACTAGGGATTCAGACAAAGGATCTGGGCAGAGCACTTGATGCCGATCAAATGTCCATGGAAATCTAGTGCCTAAAACACCTTTGATTGGGAAACTATGCATCCATGTGCAGGACTATGTTGACCAGGAGGACTTTTATATCTCACCATTGAAGCACCATGATGTAGTCCTGGGTATATCCCTAGTTTCACCGACTGGGAGTACACTTATCTATGCCACAAAGATATCTAGATTTCACTCATAGGGGTAAAGAACAAAGGGGAGACTATCCCTATTGTATCTAATGTTTCTGTTGGAAATAAATCAGCAACAATTGCATATGCCTCAGAAAACCAGAAATTACAGTTTCTTCGAAGTCTTAAAGATTATTTTTCAGATGCATTGCACGAGGAGTTACCCTCCTGAGAGACCTGAAGATCACAAGATAGAATTGATTCCGACAGCTCTTCCCCTTTTTGCTCATCTATGCTTTTGGTTCAGAAGAAAGATGGTTCTTTCCGGATGTGCATGGACTTACCACACTCTGAATAAGATGACCATCAAGAATAGGATTCCCATTCCACGCATTGATAATGTGTTGGACAAGCTTACCACGGTGTTTAGCAGGACAGATCTTAAAAGTAGATATCATCAGATTCACATACAACCACAAGATAACCATAAAATGGCTTTCGGAACCACCTTTGGCTTGTATCTGGTTATGCCTTTTGGCCTTACAAATGCCCCTGCCACTTTCAATAGGATGATGGATCGAATCTTCAGGCCTCATAGGCATTTGACAGGCAGCTTCTTTGATGACATACTTGTTTCCTCAGGGTCTGAAGCCACACCAAAAACATCTAACCATTGTCTTCTAGGAGCTGCATAATCATCAGCTCTATATCAATGTTAAAAAGAGTGACTTCTTCCTGGAAAAGATTCATCATTTGGGGCACGGAATCTCTCAACATGGGGTGTAGATGGATCCTGCTAAGATTCAGGCCATTTGTTGAGTGGCCAGAGCTGCGTTCTGTTCACAAATTACAGAGCTTTCTTGGTTTATGCTCGTACTACGTCGTTTCATCAGATACTTTGCAGAATTGGCTGCCCCTCTTCATGAATTAACCAAAAAGAATGCTATTTTTCGATGGGGAAATGCCAACGGACAGCCTTCAATCCCCTCAACGAGAAGCTTACTATAGGACTGGTGCTCATAGTTCCCGATCTATATAAATCCTTTATGGTAAAATGTGATGCCTGGAGGGACAGCATTGGAGCTGTTTTGCAGCAGGAAGGACATGTAATGGCTTATCAAAGCCAAAGACTTGAGGGATGTAGAAAGACATTCGCAGGTTTATGAGAAGGAGCTATTGGCTTTAATTCATGCATTGACAACTTGGAAACATTAATAGTTGCGAGCTGATTTTACTGTTAAGACTGATCATCAAAGTCTTAGATGCTTTTTGACACAAACAAAGCTCTCAAAAAAGCACATGCAATGGACAAATTTCCTGTCCATGTTCCATTTTCAGATTGTCCATATGCCAAGAGCACAGAATACAATTGCAGATGCCTTCTCTCGTAGGCCACAGGTGCATATAATGTCACTATTGCCTATCATTAGGGCCTTCAAGATATGAAGGATCAGTATGCAGGAGATCTAGACTTTGGGGAGATTATGGAGACTCTGGAGGAGGGATTGCCTAATAATCATTGGTCTTTGAAGGATGGCTATATCATGAAGAATGATTGTTTATGCATCACTAGATCCATGAGACAGAAGATTATGGAGGAGTGTCATGCACCTCCCTAGAGGTATCGCCTCAACCACCCAAGCTTTGGAGAGAGATTTTTACTGACCAGCTATACGTAAGGATATATATCAGTTTGTCACAGGAAGCCTTGTATGCCATAAGGTTAAGTATGATAGACAGAAAACACCTGGCCTATTGATGCCTCTTCCGGTACCATAGGCACCATGGTAGAGCATAGCTATGGACTTTATTTTTGACCTGCCAAGATCAAACTTCAAAGACAAGTAATGATGGGATTTGGACTCTCCCAATGTACCACAGGCACTGTGGGAGAGCATAGCAATGGATTTATTTTTGACCTGCCAAGATCCAAGACAGATAATAATAGGATCTAGACTATTATTGACAGGTTCAGCAAGCTGGCCCGCTTTATTCATGTATGGAAGACAATCAAGGCAGATCACATGGCCAAAATTTTTCTCACCCAGATCTTTAAGCACCATGGGATGCCCAAGTCCATAGTCATTGATCGAGATCCTAGGATGACCAGCCTATTCTACAGAGCATTATTTGACAATATGGGGACTAAACTGAATTTTTCTTCTTCTCTTCATCCCCAAACAGGTGAAGTAGCCAATTCAACTGTTCTTGATCTTTTGAAATGCTATGTGGCTGAAGAAATCAAAAGGGGAAAAGTATCTCCCATTGGTAGAGTTTGCGTACCATAACACTATCCACAAAGCTCTACGGGAAAACCCCATTTGAGGTTTATTTATGGAAAGGTAATCTTACCACGGATCTTTAAGACAAAAAATGAGATCTTTGCAGCAGATGTGTATGTCAAAGATCTCAAAACAGCATTGAGCAAGTTCGAACAGCAATTGAAAGATACCACGAAAAGCATAAATGGGCTGCCGAAAATGATAGATGAAAGCTAGACGTCAAAGCAGGTGAATGGGTGTTTTTAAAGTTTGACAAATCTAGGCTCCACAAGCTAAAAGGCAAAGAAAAAGTTTACCCTAAGTTGTCTACCAGGTATTATGGTTTGACTAGAGTCATTGACAAAATTAATCAGGTAGCTTGTAGGTTGGAATCGCCAGAGCACTCGAAGATTCACAATGCTTTCCATGTGAGTCTTCTAAAAAGATATCAAGGGCCGGGGCCTACAGAGCCTATCTTGGAAGACCCACTAGAGGTGGAAGAGCTGGAGGAGATCCTCCAACCTGCGCAGATTGTGTATCATACTGCCAGGCAGGGACCTAGGGGCAAGGTTACCTACCGATATCATGTCAAATTCAAGAATTATTCAGCATTGAATGCCAAATGGATGGATGAGGATCTTCTTTCCGACTATCTATAGGTTCTCAACCTCTAAAAAGAGGCTTTTCAGTTGAGGTCAACTGATTGGAAGCCGAGGAAAATTGCAATTTCCCATGTTATAAATCAGTATTTCTTTTTATGTTTGACTGTGGTCAAAGAGTCAAATATTTTTATTGGACTTTGGTCAAAGCATTGACTAACAATCAAAGAGACTTGGCCATTGCCAAGAGACTTGACTTCAGTCAAGGAGGGTTGACTACAGTCAACCAAAGAACCATAGAGCTGACCTTGGTTAGAAAGACCTGACTACAATCAAGAGGACTTGGCTATGGTCAAGAGGTTTAACCTCGGTTAACCAGAGTATTTTTGGTTGCGTACTGGTTTGCATGGTGAGGACAACAGCATAGACTAGAGTTAGTCTAGGTATTTAATTTGCATGCGAAAGGCTAACAACTAATGGGTGCCCTGGTTGTGTGCTTTCAATTACTTGTTGCAGGTTTCGAGAGTTGTTTATTATCCTGGAATTAAGTGTTAGAAATTACCCAACAAAGGGTACATACAGCAGAAGACTGATAGTATTGCCCACGAGCTCACATTGTGTGGTGTGGGGTGTGGAATCACAGACTTCTTAACTTAATGTGCAAAGATGTGCAAGCCAGTAAACAGACAATGCTCAGAAACAATATAGAAGCAACTCTTTATATTTCCGTCCGTCCACAAAGTAGGACAGGATACAATACCAAAAGGTTCTCCTACTAAATGTCAAGCACTTCTAGATCTCTGAGCCCGCGTGCTCCACCTTGAGCAAATGTAGACTCTCTGTCTAGAGTGATCCTCTCCGCCTTGCTGTCCAGAACCTCAACCTAGGTGGGCAGCCCTTCTCAACTTAGTCTGCAGCTTCTCTGTACCTCCTTCACCTCTTGGATATAGGCCTAAGGTAGGTCTAGTGCTGCTCCTATCTGTTGGCTGAAGTGCTGCTCCATAAGATATGATCACAACATCTTGCTGCCCTAGAAGACAGCCAAGGTCCAGCCTCTAGGGAACTCAGTCTGCAGCACACCTTCCACTCTCCTTCACCCCTAGTGTGAGGCCCAAGGGATTGGCTTCTGGCTGCTCTTGTCTGCTACTTTCCTGCTGAACTGTTGGATATGAAATGAGGCCTGAGGCCTCTCCTTTTATAGGCCACAAGGCCCCCTTGAACCAACTGATCAGCCAGCCCTAAATGGGCCGACTGGCTGGTCTGCTAGGTTGGCTGGCCAACCGACCTGGTTGGCTCAGCCCAACCAGTCCTACAAGGGACCTCTTGCTGGCCCATCTGTACCCACCTGGCCACGTGGCACTGCGCCACTGGCCCAGGCCATATGCACCCTATTGCGGGCCCTCCTGCAGGCTCCAGTCTGCCCTGTTTGCAGCGCCATGGTTGTGCCTCTTTGCTGCAGCATCCTTGCCTCCTGTCAGGCATATACCAGCCCCGTACAGCCATGTATGCATCCCGTACCTTCTCTGTACTGAAGCGCCGTCTGTCCTTGCTGGAAATCCCTGCACAATCAGGCTGCTGCAGGTTCTTGATGTCCACGTGTCTGCCCCGTACATCAGGAGCTCCACGACTTGCCATGTACCCTTCTTGCTAGCCCATTGGCCATGTATGGATAGCTGCCCACATGGCAGCCTGTGTGTTGGGGGCTTACAGATGGGGAGGTGACCATTCCAACATTAAGGAGCTGTGCCATCTTCCAAGAGAGAGCACCCCAGCAGGTGACCACAAGCCTGGAAGGCCCCAGAAGTTGCCCCTTATGGCATGTAACTTAATTCTAGTTGGAATGAGTGCTAGGATTAGTAGCTCCTGATTGGCACACGGCTTCCCTCTCGCTTGTACATTGTACGTGGCTTTCATGATGGAAGGCGAAGCGGACAGATTTCTCCTTTGTAATCAGATTTCTCAAGCAATAGAATTACCTTCGGCAGGAGGGTCCAGCTGTGTTGTTCTAGATCCTAGTACTGTGACCTTTGTGATTGCCTGAATTCATTTTCTTGCTCTCTCAGCAAAACGAATTTGCTCGCACCTTGATAATTTGCACGAGGGCTTGGGCCATAAACATTCAATGCAATATGTATGGTACAAGTGTGTTTGGCTAAGGAATATGCCAAACCGATCTGGTAACACTGTTAACGGATGAACCTGAACTATGCAAACCGGGTCAAGGAAGAGATTGATAAATCATCGCACGTAAGATTGCAAGATTGCAGCCACCCATGGATCAGAGTTTGAAACTTACCAAATATCAATAAAAGCATACAGTCAATGACAAGTACTATCGACATCTCATCGGATCTCTTATATATCTGACTATCATAAGGCTAGATATTTGTTATGTAGTTAGCTCACTTGCATAGTTTATGGAAAATCCAAAGCAGTCTCACTGGAAAGCAGCCAGGGAAATCTTGAGATACATCAAAGGATACATGATGCTAGTGGTCGCAAATTTAATCCATTATGCACATAATAAGTTTTAAGCTTGAAGCCTTGAAGGGGGTTTTGGGTGGGGTTACTTTTGGGCCTATATGGAACAGGCCAGGGGCACATTCAAACGTTTAGAGGTGTCAAAATTTTGTTTTTGATGTAACTCCACTCTATCTACTAATAAAGGACCTTGACCTCCAATCATCGAGTATAAGTAGAACCTGGAAACAAAATTGTTGGTGAAGGCCTATTCCATTTGCAACATGGCTGTTCATGCCATATGTTCATTCTTTACGACACTGGGCTGCTTGCAAATGGTCTCTATTTTGTGAAGGTTACCGGTATGTGTCACCCTTCCGTTATAAATGACCCAGTGTTATGATTGTGTGTTATGTGAAATTGTTACAATGACCCTCAACCTTGGTTAGGCCCTGACATCAACTCCATCAAATAACAGATGGAGATCACAAACTATGGAGCACCTTCTGGAAAAATCACCACCCAACCAGAGAGCTCTACAGAACTCATTGGAGCATTTGGGTTAAGGTCCATGGCCTGACCCTAGCAGTTTATCCACCATGTATATATCCTTTGCTGCCCACCATTAAATTAGCTTAAGTTACTTGCAGCTCAGCTGAAGTAGAGTTCAATCTCTATAGAAATCGTTCCACTTATAGAGTAGGTATAAAGAGTATATTTCTGGCCTTCTCTTCCAAACATAAACAATGGTGGTTTAACAGACACTTTGTAAGCACTACTGCATCTAATCCAACTTTGGATTTTTCTTGAAAAAAAAATCCATCTTTGGATGCACATTCATGCAACACACACCCTTTTAATAAGCCAGATGCCCATATTCACTCAACATCCTCAGTGCATATTCACCTCAAGAACCTCTTACATAGTATGTGAAGAATACCTGCATATTGCTCATCCATCTTGGCATCCCGCCTTCTGAAGGAGCAGCCATGGGTGAGAGAGGAGCAAATAGCATCTGCTTCAAAACAAGAACATTAGGAAAATCGCATCAAGACCCCACACAAGTAGTTACCAAAGTAGAAGAGGAGCCCCTCCACTAATTAAATAGCCCCCGTTATAAAACAATAACATTAGGGAAATTGCATCAAGACACAACACAAGTAGTTACCAAAGTCATGAACCCTTGATCAGCCCTCCCTCGTGCCTTCCCCATCACCTCCATCACTCAAGACATTTTCATGCCTACCTGGCTCCTCCATTCTCACTGCCATCGCTGGAATCCACAAACAAAAGAACCACATTCAGAGACCGCACAAATAGCAGCAAAAGAGCCACAGCCCCATCCAATAACCAGTATCATCACTGCACCCTAGAAGCCACCTTTACACCTCATCACTGTCCCTCTATCTGCCACATATGTAATGCATAAACAAAGAGCTTTCAGGAGGAGATTTAGGGAGAACTATGCACACACACTAGCTATACACAAATGATTACTAAACTAGATCCAATCCTCCCAATTCATCCAGGAAGCAGAGATTTCTCCGGTGATTGTCCCCCATCACAGAATATGATGTTCTGCTTTCAAAATGTGGTGGAACTGTTGTCGCCAACTGAATACATGGAAAACAAACAAACTCACATGTCAATGAATCTTGGGCATGCCCAAACTAATATGTAGATGTATTTCCTTATCTTATCTATTGCACTACTCTACGTTTTAGGTTCTGCTCCCTTGCATCCTGCTTGCTTATTTCTCACAAGCTCCCCTCTCAGCCCACCCTCCCTCCCAGCCCCCCACCACCCTCTAGCTCACGCTCTAGCCTAGCCTCTGCCTCACGGGATGAGCATCGCCACCAGCACTAGGATCAGCACTAGCTCCACAAATCGCGACAGAAAGTTGCAATTTCTGTCCCCCTCCTTGGAACCCCTAACAGGCCTGTTCTAGATTCACTTCTTCTGTATACCGGGGCTCTCCTGCCCAACGCCCGCCCAGAAGCAATGCTGCTTGTCCAAGGCCAAGAACTACATCAAGAAACGACGCTATCATCAAGGAAAAGGCGAGTAGCTGCTCCAACTTGCCCTCAGACCTGCTGCAACTGTAGATGAAGGGCCAACCCTCCTCTCCATGACCACAAGCATCTGTTCAGGGACCCCAGGTCAAATGGAGGTGCCACAAGCTCCCCATTAGCTGCCCAGGACAGACATCTGCGTAAGAACGAACCTCCACGGCTCGGAAACCTGCCAAGAACCCATCAAGATCCAAGGCTAAACCGTCAAAGAAACTGTCTGCACACTAATGAATGCTCACGAGGCCCTTGCAAGAGGTGTAAACATCAAAAAAAGTAGAGTACAGCAGAGTTTTGAGCATGCAGTAAAGAAAAGACTGTCAATTGTATACATTGGATACAATATGCCAACACGAGGGTCTATAGAAAGACACGGGGGAATCAAGATTTGGAAAATGCAATGGCAACTTTCATGACAGGGACACCTGATAAGGCCACATCCTGTTGGAAAGGTCACCTCCCCATCTGTAAGCCCCCAAATGAGGAGAGCATGGGGGAGGGAGACCTAGGGCAAGGTATGACTAGAGAAAGGCGACAGCCACTGTACGGATCAGTATGGGCTGCTGCAGGGCAGCATACAGAAGGTGTGCAGGGTGCGCCAGGGTCCAGACAAGGGCTGAGCAGAGGCGGATCAGTAGCAGCATGGAGTTGCACTGTTGCAGCAGGTATTGGGCAGGTCTATGGCCTGCAAACAGGGCTGGCAGGTGGCAGGGTAAGCAGTCCAAAGGGGCTGGGCCCTGCATGGAACAAAGGGCTGGAAAAGGGCCATAAATAGGGCTGGATAGGCAGCCAACCAGCCAAGTTGCCAACCATCTGGTCGGTTGGTTAGGGCAGCTACAGACCAGCCAGTCGGCCCAATTAGGGCTGGCTGGTCGGTTGGTTCTGGAGGGCCTTGTGCCCTATATAAGGAGGGCCTTTGTGTCCTCATATCTCATTCTCTGGAGCAGCAGATTTACAGCAGACAGGAGCAGCAGACAAGGCTTCCTTGGGCCTTTTCCCAAGAGGTGAAGGAGACCTAAAGAGGGCTGCAGACTGAGCTAGTACGTGCTGCCTACCTAGGCTGATTTACAGGCAGTAAGGTAGAGAGAACCATTCTAGACGGAAAGTCTACAGACGCTCGAGGTGGAGCACGTGGGCTCGAGTCTAGAGATAACTGGTAGATAGGAGAAGGACCTTGTGGTAAGATTAGAGGACCACACCATTGGTGGGACTTTGGATCGATCTCTTTTGTATTGTGTCCATAGCTTTGGACGGAAATATATTATTTTGGTGGTTTCTCTATCTGGTTGGTTCATTGTCTATTGATGAGTCTGCACATCTAGTCTATGCACATAAGTTAAAGAAGTTTGTGATTCCACACCCCACACCAAACTGTGTGAGCTCCTAGGCATTACTATAAGTCTTCCTCTGAGCGTACCCTCTGTTGGGTCCTTTCTAACATGGTATCAGAGCCCAAGTAGGAGGCTCACAGGTATGGGAGCCTGAAGGCAGGGACCTTGCTAAAGGACGACCCTGATTCGGAACCTCTAGGGAATCGACTTTCACGACTGGAGTGCCCTTGTGAGAAGGAGCGTGACTCAGATTCAGTCAGGTGCATTCAGAGTTCTGGTCTACTAAAAATTGAGTTTGGTTGACTTTGCTGTGTGGTATAACAGCAGAGATGTGGACCTCTACAGCCTCTTCAGCCCTTGCTCTCCCTTGCTCCTCCCCCAGTTTTCTCTCATTCACTATCCCTAACTTCGGAGAGTCTAGGAAACTAGACGAGACCAACTACCCGATCTGGAAGGTGAAAATCCGGAGCCATTTAGTGGCTCGCAAGTTGTGGAAGCTGACAACAGGAGTGGAGGCAAAGCCGGAGGACAGTGTGGATAGGCAAGGGAAGATATTCATGGCAATAGATAGAGAGGAGCTCGAAGCCTGGGAAGATAGAGATGCCCATGCCCTAGCATTAATCATAAGGGCTACGGCGGACTCCGTTCTTCCACATATCCAGATGGCCGAGACGTCAGTAGAGGCGTGGATCACTTTGAAGGATCTATACGAGACGGACAATACCTCCCGGATTTTGCTTCTTTAGCATCAACTCTACAATCTTGATATGGAAGAAGGACATACGGTACATAGCCACTTGACGAAGGTCAAGGTCTTGAGGGATCAACTGGCAATAGTTGGTCAGAAGACAAACTCGTGCCATTTGGCCTCGATGGTACTGAGGAGACTACCTTGGAGTTTCAAGAGCTTTGTTACGACCGTGACAGCAGGACAGAGGACCAAACCTCTGACGTTTAAGGAGTTGGGTCCATTATTGCTACAAGAGGAAGCTCGGAAGAAGCTCTACAACGAGGACAAAGATGACAAGGCGATGCTGGCGAAGGATTACGATGGCAAAGGAAAGGGCAAGCCTAACAGTGGCAAGTCCAAAAAAGACAACTCTGACGACGAGGAGACTTTGAAAAGGAAGCAGAAAAAGAAGTGCTTCTACTGTGATACGCCAGGACATTTTGCAAAGGACTGCAGAAAGAAAAAGGCGGATCGAAAAAACAAAAAGGAGTCCGACTCAGTTTCAGAGGGAGAGGCCAAAGCAAATGTGGTAATCAAAGAGTTGTTCCTAGTGACATCACCAAGTGTTACCGAGGTCAAATATGTTGACCAAGAAATCATAGTGAGGATGCCTGACATAGAGATGTGGATCGACGAGGAGTCAGATGCCTTTGTAAAGGTGAAGGACAGCATTGAGCGCTTGGTATCTTCCAGGTGCATGGCTGTTGACACTAACACGAGGGTGGATTCCATGGAGGGCCCTGGGGTCTCATGGTCAAATGAATGTTGTTCTTCAAAAGGGGACAGTACAGGATTACACAGGCTCTTGGTGGGTGCCTCGATGAGGTACAGGGTTTGCTTTCAAAGCAAACACACACGCAATACAACAACCTAGTATGTACTTGATATTTGCATTTGAGCCTTTATAGCATGCTATGGAGAGACTCTGCTCTTCATTTTTCTCAGGAGATACGAGATTGGAATGAATTAGCCTTCTTCGAAGGCAGAAGGGGAAGTATTGGTGCTTCTTCAAATCTTAGACGCAGATTGCTAGAAGGTGATGGACAAAGAGTAATGAAGCCAGAAGAGTATCTGCTTGAGAACTCAGCGAGAGTTCATGGTCCAAGTTATCTGGAAATATTCATTGGTTGCAGACCTTGCCAAAGGAAGGACGGGTTGAAACAGACCCTCAAAGCATGGTGCCTGGAAGACTCCAGGTTGTTCACTCATTATAAGGGAGACAACTGGAAGATTGTGACGGCTCGATTGCTCGAGTTCAAAGGCAGGAACGTGACTGAAGGAGGTGGTGCCAGGAGGTGCTACCAAAGATGGACCTGTGTACTAGGATGGTGTGCAGAAGCAGAACCAGACCTGGTGGAGCAGGAGCCATTGGATGAAAAGGCAAGAAAAGATTTTGACACCGAAATGTCCCAGAGGACTACGACCAAGGAGTTACTGGAGCATCGTCATCGACGTGTTGGCACTGGGCATTGGGCCGAGATGTGTTGGTGAGAGGGGGCATTGGAAAGGTCACCTCCCCATCTGTAAGCCCCCAAATGAGGAGAGCATGCGCAGAGGCGGATCAGTAGCAGCATGGAGTCGCACTGTTGCAGCAGGTATTGGGCAGGTCTATGGCATGGAAACAGGGCTGGCAGGTGGCGGGGTAAGCAGTCCAAAGGGGCTGGGCCCTGCATGGAACAAAGGGCTGGAAAAGGGCCATAAATAGGGCTGGATAGGCAGCCAACCAGCCAACCATCTGGTTGGTTGGTTAGGGCGGCTACAGACCAGCCAGTTGGCCCAATTAGGGCTGGCTGGTCGGTTGGTTCTGGAGGGCCTTGTGCCCTATATAAGGAGGGCCTTTGTGTCCTCATATCTCATTCTCTGGAGCAGCAGATTTACAGCAGACAGGGCTTCCTTGGGCCTTTTCCCAGGAGGTGAAGGAGACCTAAAGAGGGCTGCAGACTGAGCTAGTAAGTGCTGCCTACCTAGGCTGATTGACAGGCAATAAGGTAGAGAGAACCATTCTAGACGGAAAGTCTATAGACGCTCCAGGTGGAGCACGCGGGCTCGAGTCTAGAGATAACTGGCAGATACAAGAAGGACATTGGGGTAAGATTAGAGGACCACACCATTGGTGGGACTTTGGATCGATCTCTTTTGTATTGTGTCTATAGCTTTGGACGGAAATATATTATTTTGGTGGTTTCTCTATCTGGTTGGTTCATTGTCTATTGATGAGTCTGCACATCTATTCTATGCACATAAGTTAAAGAAGATTGTGATTCCACACCCCACACCACACTGTGTGAGCTCCTAGGCATTACTATCAGTCTTCCGCTGTGCGTACCCTCTGTTGGGTCATTTCTAACACATCCGATGTCCCCGCCAATCTCAACAAAATAGGGGTGGCAGTCCTGTTCAGATCACATCTGAGACCGCTTATATTGGATGCCGAGGGAGCAGCACGCATGCCACATGTGGATATGAGTTCAGCCACCTGATGCACGACTTATCTTTATCGCAGTGTGCGACTTCCCACTGTGCATGAGGTCACCACAGAGGGTCACAGCCTATACAAGACGATATATGGTGATATCACAGAGTTCTCTAGGCAAGGGGAGATTCTCGTCTAGATGACTTCAACGCACGGACGGGGAGTAGACAGGTTGGCATGCTTGACTTTAGAGCTGCTCCCCCTTAAGAGTATGGAAGATTTATCCAGCAGAGCTCGAGATAGCAAGGCACTCAGAGGATGCACCACAGGTCACATGATATGGCCGACATCTACTAGAGATGGAACAATGCATGACTTGATCATATATAACCGCCTTCTCAGATGGCCATCATCCAGAGAGCTCACTTGTTTCCCACATGAAGAGGGGACAAGGATAGTGGATTACTTTATGGGCTTTGTGACACATGTACATGATCTCAGGTCCCTCCCCCCCCATTTAGCACGACCACTCCTATCTGGCATTCAGCATATCACCACCACACCAAGCACAGGACGGGACCTGCCAGCTGCCATTCGTGTTCAGATACGCTTTGACCATGCCCTGGATGCGATGTATATGACTCACTTGTCCCATGAGCTACCGAACCCCCTTGGAGATGATGCAGACCTGGCCCATGCCCCAAACACACTGGTATAAATGGTCCATGCTGCTACCACCATGTCTTCTTTTTTTGGACAAAAAAAAGAGCTTTCTATTAATGCTTGAAAACGAAACCATACAAGTCAGCTGTCCCGAAGGCGCCGACCGGAAAAACCCTCAAGCCTGGCGCAGGCCAGCCTGCATCCCGGAAACCCAACTCATTGTCTAGGGTATCTCCGGGACAGGGGCTAGCAACCAAGGGGGGACTATACAACCAGCGAATCCCTCGCAGTGTGAGAATGTTAAAAACACCTGCAAGCCATGCCTTGCAGCTGAAACCGCAACTATACCAATGAACAGCCCTCAAACCAATCGCAAATTCCTCCTCGGTTCCCGAGCACGGCTTGTAGGCGCTTACGGGCTTCAATCCACGCGCGTAGAAACCAAAATCGCAGCAAAGGGAACACTCTGGCACAGAATCACAGCAAAGGAAACACGCTCGGGCTCAAGAACCTGGCACGCAATCCAAGACAGGCTCGGTAGAAGAAATCGCAATTTGCTTCTGCACTAGAATCTGTAACCGGAACTTGAACAAAGCATGGGAACTTTGAAGAGCTTGTTGAAACGTGATTGCCGACAAGTAGAGTAGCTCGGAGATGAGGGAGAGAAGCAAGAACACAGCACTAGGGGCCAAAAAGAAGGGCTGGCCCCCCGCGAAGGTCTTTATTGCAATAGAAAATAGTCTTTGTACAATTGGCTCTTCACAAGAGCATGAACTGAGTACAAAACTGAATGATCTTGAGCTCTTTGGCTCTTCTTTTATAAACTTGGCCTAGCAAAAAGCTAAACCTGCTTTCTGAAATCTATTTCTAGCTTTAGTGCTTTTTAAAAGCTATTTTATGCTTTTGTTCTTCCTAAAAGCTACTTTTATACAAAAACCAAGCTTTCTAGCTTTTTCTGCTGCTTTTAGGGCTTTTCTTGAGAATTGTGCTGCTTTTTCTGCTTGTTTGCCTAGCTGGGGCCCTCCTCCATATAAGCGCCCACTTTCATATTCTTTGTGCCTTTGGTAGGACCTGCTTTTTGCACTTTTCCCCTAATTCTAGGGCTTCTTTGCACTTTCCTTGGTCCTACACATTGCCACAAACAACATTTAACACTTTAACCCATTTAAGGTTAGTGTAATGCATGCATTCTAGTTCTTGGACTATTTCTAGTGCCTTGTGGGCATCCCCACAATTCTCTTTTTACTTATGCAAAGCAAAAGTAAAACAATAAAACTTATTATTGGTTAATTAACTTAACCATTCTTTGACCAAAGTCAATTCTAATAAAGATTATTCTTTATTTTCTTGGGAGAAGCCCCAACTGGTGACAGCAACAATGCTCCCGCCTTTCGCTAATCGTTCTAGAGTCTGATGCCTTGCACTCCTAGATGCCGCACAGAGTATAGATGATATCCTACCAAATAGCAACCAGGGTGGCCGCCGGTGGAACACAATCACCTCCCATCACTAGACTGCAACGCGCAACCTAGATGTTCCACACCTGGTGGAAATTCTGCATCCGGGCCACAATCCGAAGGGAACCTAGCCAGATCCTCTGGGGACTCAAGCAGCTCCAAACGTAGTGCAGAATTGTCTCAAGGACACCCTCCATGCGACTATGGCAGTGCCCATCCACCCTCATCTGCTCTGATTATGACAGACCCACGTGAGCGGTCAACTAAAAGAAGTATGAGATCTTCAGGGGTTTAAAACTGAGATCGAACCTCTTGAGATACCTGCTACTCCCCCCAATGTCTCCCTCTCGAAGAAGTCCAAGGCAATGTCTCCACCTGTAGTTGCCGTCCAATCCGTGTCGTGTAGGAGAAGAAGGGTATCTCCTCCACCCTCTCCATGTGACCTACCCTAGATGACCATAACCATTCTCTTGGGTCCCACTGAATCTCCCGAAGGGGGCAGCCCTCCAAGAGCCAAAGTCGCCACTGAGGGACCTACAAATCCGGAATGCTAGGGGGATCGATAAACCATGACTTGCCTAGACAGCCCAGTATCCAGATCAACTGCCAGTGTAATGAGTCTAGGCTCCCATCCATCTCTCTGTCTCCCTCTGGCAGTGACTGGACAAGTCTCCGCATCCCTACTCTCAAGAAACTGACTCGACCACTGCTGTGCCGCATTATGACGCGCAGAGGGACACCTATCCTAGAGAATTGTCACAGCATCCGCTGCAGCCTACTACGGGAGACCACACCTCTGGGCCTCTTCCCGGAAGCAAGTAATGATGACATCTGATATCTATTGTTGAAAACAACTAGAAGAAAATCCACTGCACATCCTACCACTGCCCTCTACAACTCCTTCCGGAGTAACAAGTACTGCAGTTGGCTCCTTCAAGATCATGGAGACCGTGCACATTCAAGCTAACCATGGTCCAGCTCACGGGGAGGACAAAGTGAACAAGGCTCGTCTGTGTACGGGAGCCTACACCACAATCTTGGACTTCTATGACTTCAGGGGGAGCTTGGAAGGAGAGTAGTCCATATCTATGCGTGTTTGCGTACTAGGGGCATGACCGGTTCAATGCCGACCTTCCATGCCCAGTGCACCATAAAGGAAATGCCTACCCCAAACCTGTCGGCACATTGCTGAAGCATCCAATAGATCGGATGCGTGATCTCAACTGGGGGCAGACAAATCACGGAGACTACCAAGCCCTCTACCAGTCGCGATGCGGAAAAGCCAACCTAATAAATGATAAAGTCCCCGTGGTTGAGCCACAAGTCAATCCCTTGCGGGCCCATCCACTACTCCACCATGAGAGACATCTGCTCACTCATCATAGAGTCAAACAAACGAGGTCCATTTCTTCTCTTCGATGGAGAAGTGAAGCTCCAGAAAGGATGGGTATGGGAGTCAACCAAGCCGATAGAGCCCCCTTTGAGGGGCTATAAAATTAGCACGGTCATCTCCAAAGCCAGAGGATAACACGTCGAGAACCTCGAGATAATTCCACGGTCCCAGTCTCCAGAACTCCATGGGTAACAGCTGCCTAGGATGCAAGCTTGGACCCGGTGGCTGAAAGAAGTGGCCACCTATTCCAGACGTGGTCAAAGAGGCTGTGTCCTAGATAGATCTGGTCTATTGATGGGGGGGAGTCTCAGCCTGAGCAGGTAGGGTGGGGATAGAGGCCCTTGCTTTCCTCTGGCCTGCGGGCTAAGGGAGCACCTCCGGCTTGGATGAGGAGATGGGGACGAAGGAGGCAAAGGAGGGGGAAGGGGCTGCTGTAGCAAAGGGGGAGAGGAAGGGCAAGTGGAGGCGGAAGCTATATCAGGAGGCGAGGGCGGGCGGCATAAGGATGCGAGGGAGGGGGAGGGGTAGGAGGAGGATGAAGGACAGGTGGGGGGGCTAGCCAAAGAAGAGGCTGTCGCTGAAGCTACTGCAGTCTACAACTCTACAGCCCCTCTGTTGCACCGGCGACTATGGTCCTGGGGCCTCTTCCCCGAGAGGGGGGGGTAGATGGGGCAGCTAACACAAAACCTCGGAGGATCCCACATCCTACTATTGAACCTATGGATGTATGCCCTGAGCCCCAATCCGCTTTGGGTGATCTAGAAGGTCAAAGAAAGTCCTCTGTGTCTATGGGCGTATGTACAAAGGGGGCACTTCCTGGGTGCACAGCTTGCACCTGGGAAGCATCCTCACTCTCTGCCCGCAACTTCTTCTTTGCCTTCACCTTTCTTCTGCGGTTCCGCTCAACCTGCTTTCTTCGCTTTTTCTTTTTCTTTCCATATTCCGTCCACTTCCCTTTGAATGGCTCCACCCAAGGGGTCTGGGACTCATGTTGCTTGTGTTGCTATGCTGATGCTGCTGGCTCTAAGCAAGTTGAGGTCTCGCTACCTGTGGCGCACTCTACTACCCCTGGTGCATCTGCGGGGGGTTTTTTTTTGGGGGGGGGAGGGGGAGGGGGGGCTCATCTCTGACCTCTAGGGCAATCCCGTGCCATGTGCCCCATAAGTCGACATCAAAGGCACTAGTCCGGCAGCCCTGAGATCTCTATCCTCTGTACTCCCCCCGTCTAGTGTCATGAGGTAGATCTCCTCTAGGAGAGACTCTAGGCACTCCACTACTAGCCGAAGTCTAGGACCCCGTCATCCGCTACAACCGAAGCTGCTGTGTCCGATGGGGACTCCAACAGCATGCCAAAAGCTCAACCAATGGGCAGGAGAATGGCTTTGAACTCTCTTGGGAGCCCCAATAAGTGGAGCATCACCAGAAAGCGGGGTATAGGGTGTGTCGTGTCCATGTCCTCCACCGTAAAACCATGGTACCAAGGGAAAAGACATACCAAGTGCAGGCCGAGGAAGATCGGGCTCTGCTCCACAAGGGTCAGGGTGGTCTATGATGAGCGCAGCTAAAGGAGAAAGACTCCCCTACATAGATGGTGACGTCTTGAATATGGTCACCTTCCAATGCTAAGCTTGCATGGATCCAATCACGCACCTGTCACCTCGTAGGAGTAAGGCCTACAACCCCTGCCTACCACTGCTTTATCTTGCAGTGATTGCACTACTTGTTTCACTTGCTGCTTATCCTCCAGCGAGAGAAGGACCTTGACGGAAATGGGATTTGAGGGTGCTGCCATGAGAGCCCCTCTGGCCAAACCAGGGTCTCCGCGAAGAAACCTTACCCCAGAATAACGCAAGAAACCACTGCTGCCACATGGAAGGGTACGAAGGGAGAGGAGGCGAGGTGGCCGATTTGATGATACAAATATTGTTGTATGCAGATGACATAGTCCTTCTAACCTGTTCAACATCAAGCTTGCAAAGACACCTACGGGCCCTAGCGGTGTTTTGCAGAGAGAGACACCTCACAATCAACCTTGGCAAAACCAAGGTTATCATTTTCAACACGTCACGAGCAGTACTTCATCCACATAGCTTCACTTATCGAGGGGAGCCAATGGATATTGCACAGCCATACACCTAGCTAAGGGCACTCTTTGTGGCACCAATCTTCATGATGACCCGCATAGCTGGGGCCTGCTGACTTACATGAGGACACGGAGCTCTAGCTCAGCTATGCTTTCAGACACATTTCCAAGACCCCCCAACGAAGGGATGACTTTGATATACTAGTGAGACAGGCAGCCATGTACGCAACACCCTTCTGAGGGACGACTCAATGGCGGCAGTTCGAGAAGCTACAGGTGATTATGGCATCCAGGATGATTCAAAGCAAGCCCTCAATCCCCCACCAAATCATAGGCATAGTTTGCCATGACACCACTCCAGATTGATGCCATCTTCCACATAATCACTTATCTTCATAGGGTTTGGATCTTACCTAGAGGGAGACTAGCGAGGTTGGCACTAGAGTCATCAATACGACTAGCTTAGAAAGAAAGAAAGAAAGTTTATTAAAGTCTTCGGGAGACCGTGAAGGTCTATGAGACAAAAGATAACTGATACAATGAGCATAACGGTGGCGGTCTCAAAACGGGCCAGCCAACCGTTTCTGCAAAAAAGAGGTTATGAAGGACGGTGTGTCTAGCCCTGATACAAAAAATATGTGTCTACCTCCAGATGATACAAAAAAGAAGGAGGGGGCACCAAAAATGGGGCAGAGGGGGGAGATACAGTATATATGTGCAGGTGGTGATCGTCAGAGACTAATCATAGAGGGGCCGTCAAATGGGAGGCCGGAAAAAACCCTGCGATAGATGATTGGCCTCTGACGTCACGCAGCCTAATCGAGCTCGGTCGTCGAGGGCGGCGGGTGGCCTTGTGGATGAGGGCAACGGTAACCCCGGTGAGGCGGACAGAGAGCAGAGACGAGATGTCATGGACCCGGATGTGTGAGTCTGTCCGCTGGCGCAGCTATCGTGGCTCTGGCTCTCGCTCACGTCCGCGTCATCGGCTAGACTGAGGAGAGGTATCCTGTGACTGGAAGAAATCAGAGATAGGCCGCTGGGTGTCCTCACGTTGTGTGTGGTGCTCGTGTCGCCGTGCTCGGAGAGAGGTATCTCGGTGGCGAGTCATCTCATGTAAGAAAGCGGCTAGGCATCGCTGATCCGGGAACTGCAGCATGTGTGGGAGGGGGCCGAATCCGTCGCGGAAGAGGCAGTGGTACCGGCCTCGAATGGCATAATAGATAGGACATCTGAAAGCAAAGTGCTCCTCCGACTCGATCTCCTGCAAGTCGCAAAGTGGGCAAAGGCGGTCCTCTCGTGGGATACCCTCTGCGCGTCCACTCTCGATCCGTAATCGGTGTGACGAGACCCTAAACTGACCGAGGGAGATCCGGAGCGCATGTGGTGGATGAAGCTGTGTGTAACCCGGAGGTGTGATGAAGCCCTCCTGTGAGATCTGGAGGCAGTGTCGGCGGTAGAAGTCGAGCTTCACAGGAAGCTCGGAGTGAAGAAGCCATGTCCGCCAGGTGTAGAGGGGGGTTAGCATGGCCTGGCATAGACACATATCCAGATGGTTCGCAGCCAAAGTATTCAGATGGACTATCTCCCACCTTTCAAAACAGCTTGGATGCCCTTGATCCCTTGCAACCACGGAATGAGATCAACTGTATTATACAGTTGGACCTACTCCATCTCTATAAGTCATAGACTTGGGGAAGGGGGGCCAGGAGCTCCCCACCAAGAGCCAATTCTACCATGATCCCACCAAGAGCCAGTTCTACCATGATCACTTCTTGAGAGTATCAGAGGATGGAGTGATTATCAGACCCCAATATCTAGTGGACACGTTATGTGATGAAAAATGTAAATACGGTGTATGGATAAAACTGTAAATACATTTTTCACTTGTTGCATGCTGATGGGTAGGTGCATAGCTATGTACATAGCTAGTTGGTGGTGGCTTTGAGATATGGACACTCTCATAAAGACTCTACACTGATGTAGATATTTTCTTGAGATTGTAGATACTTTTGCAAGGACTCTCAGGATATGATGATAGAGCAGTGTGGGTGCATCATGCACTCTAGAGCATTTGGTGTGGGATGGCATGTCTTTCATTGTTGTCCTGTGTTATGTTTATCTTGCCATGAGTGGTTCCCGATTTGTAAATCCTGTGAGCATTCATATCATGAGTTGTGGGCTTCATGAATGTGTGGTCATATGTGGCAATCAAACACCCAAGGTTTTGCTTGAAGGTTGTGAATAAGGATGTGCTTAAGCCTAAGGTTTAAGAAAACCTTTGAGAGTGGTAAAAGTATGAGCTGATGTGGCTTTTTTTTGAAGAAGATAAGCCGTGCATGAAAACTGGCTACGTGATGACCTAGATTGAAAAAGCACGTACAGAGGAAGGCGGCGGGAAGATGGTCCTGGAAGGAGGAGGGCGTCTCTACTTCACGTGGACGGGGAGCTTTTGATGGGGGGGCGTGGCTATTCTTTGAAGAGCGAGAACTGGGAGCTGCAGGGGGATGTGTGAGGAGGGATGAGCTCTGTGAGCAACAGATAGACCGTGGGAGCACCTTGCTAGCATCCCGTAGCAAGAGTTCCTTGTTGAGAGCTGAAGGAGTCTGGAAGAGGAGCCGTGGCCTCATGGGAGACTGGGGATCTGGTGTTTGCTGTGCTGAAGGAGAGGACGACTATGGAGTATGGGAGGACCACAAATAAGGAGAGCTCTGGAGGGTGACCGATCACGTGAAGAGGAGGGATGAGCTCTGTGAGCAACCGAGAGACCGTGGGAGCATCTTGCTAGCATCCCGCAACAAGAGATCCTTGTTGAGAGCTGAAGGAGTCTGGAAGAGAAGCCGTGGCCTCACGGGAGTCTGGGGATCTGGTGTTTGCTATGCTGAAGGAGAGGACGACTATGGAGTATGGGAGGACCACAGACGAGGAGAGCTCTGGAGGGTGACCGATCACGTGAAGAGGAGGGGAGAGTTTTCTGAAGGAAGGAGGACGCACGTAACTACGGGGAGGGGATCTCAGAAGAGGCGATGGGATCTTAGTTGGAGAGGCACAACCGTGAGCTACTTGGAAGGGGACGCAAGCTGATAGAGGGAGAGACTCTTGAACGAAAACATTGAGCTTGATTACAAGGGGGGAGCGAGCATGTAGAAGGTGGCGTGAGTTTTGACTGTGGCTCTCTACTCTGAACTTCTTGATTGGGGGTCCACTGTTGCCTCTACTAGAAGTTGCTGGGTTTGTAAAACCTGTGATCTCTACTGTGCGGGCCTGGAGTACCTTGGACGACAAAGGGCGTGTGCTCCTTGAGTAGGAGAGAAGCTGCGAGGTAGTCTTCATCAAGTGAAGAGAGACAGAGCTCTTGGAGAGACTGAGGAAGCAAAAGGAGAACCACGATGGAATGAAGCATGCCATAACACTGCTGGAGAGTCGGGGAAAGGATGCTGGGTATCATCACGTGAAGGCATAGTCGGACGACGGAGGTGGTGAAGCAAGAGTACGTGCTGGCTAGTTTCATGTAAAGGATGGGGAGGAGCTGCGTAACGGCAGCTATCTTTGCATATAGTAGAAGGTGATGGGTACAGCTGTAGGCACCTCGATAGTTGAAGATCTCCACTTATGACGAGCTGTGTTTCGGTTGGAAGGACGTTCATTGCATGGCTGGGAGCTTTATGGATTGAAGGAGCTTGACGACTATGCAGGTCTAGAGGTTCATGGAGGATAGCAAAGGTCATGTATGAGCAGGAGGGCTTTGTGAGCAAGAGGACGACTGTGGGCTAAGAGGTGCTGGACAAAGGTGGTTAGATAAACAACTGTGTGTGGGCTATGAAGCCTTGGACGAAGGAATACATGTGCACCAAGTCCTTAGGAGAAATATCGATGCTGTGATACGGGAGCGCAACTCACCTTAGATTTCCATGAATCCATGAGGAGCTTGAGGGTGGTTGGTTATAGCAAACCCGGTGTCCATTGTTGATTATAGAAGAAGCCTTGCTTGTGATGACGAGCCTATGGGCAGCAAGGTAGTAGTTTGAGCATATGCTATTTGAAGTCAAAGAAATCCGGGTCTGTTCTTGACAGATTTTGTCAAGGGAGATATGAGCATGGTTGTTTATACCTTGAGCTGTTACGAAGTGCTCATGGCAGTTACGCAGTTATGCAGTTCTAAAGTTGTCATTTTCTTGGGATTTATGTTTCATGGGTCTTCTATGTATTTTCTGAGTTTGATCTCAGTCAGTAGGAGAGCTCAAAGTTAGGGATGGTGAAAGAAGGAACTCGACTAGAGGAGGAGGAAGGAAGAGCAGTGGCTGAAGAGGCTTCGACATCTCTGCTACTATAGCACACAGCAAAATCGAAAAGCAAACACCACTGTCTGTAGACAAGAACCTGGTACACACTTGACTGAACCTAAATCGCCGCCCTCCTCGCAAGAGCACAATCCTCCAGCCGTGGAAGTCAATTCCCTAGAGCCTCCAATCAGGGTCGTCCTTCAGCAAGGTCCCTGCCTTCAAGCTCCCACACTTGTAAGCCTTCTATCTGGACTCTGATACCATAATAGAAATCAAACAACAGAGGGTACGCACAGTGGAATAGCCCAAGAGCTCACACAATGTGATGGTGTGGGTGGAATCACAAACTTCTTTAATTAATGTGCTTCACATAGATGTGTCGTGCAGACTAGCAAATAGACAATGATCAAAGCCAGATATAGAATCCACCAAAAGAATATATTTTCGTCCAAAGCTATGGACACAATCAAAAAGATAGATCCAGAGTCCCACCAGGATGTGGTCCTCTGATCTTACCAAAAGGATTTTCTATTATCTGCCGGGCGGATACTTCTAGATCTATGAGCGCACGTGCTCCACCTCCAGCATATGTAAACTCTCCGTCCACAGATCTCAGCGCCTTGCTGCCCTGGTAGACAGCCTAGGCTTCAGCCCCAAGTGAGCCCAGTCTGCAGCAACTCTGGCTCTCTCACCCCTCGCTCCCCGCTCCCTCACCCCCCGCTCCCTCGCTCCCCTCAGCCACCCCTCGCTCCTTGCTCCCCGCTCAGCCACCCCTCGCTCCCCGCTCCCCCGCTCAGCTCCCTCGCTCCCCCGCTCCCTCGCTCCTTGCTCCCCGCTCAGCCACCCCTCGCTGCCCGCTCCCCCGCTCAGCCAACCCTCGCTCCCCGCTCCCCGCTCAGCTCCCTCACTCCCTGCTCCCCATTCAGCCCCTCACTCCCCTCAGCCACCCCTCGCTCCCCGCTAGCCCCACTCAGCCACCTCCCTCCCTCCTTTTCTGCTCATCCACCCCCCCCCCCATTCTCTACTCCCCCCGCCACTTGTTTTTTTTGAACTTCCAAAAAAAATAACCCAAAAAAAATAAAAATCCTCGCCATCTTAGCCTCTCCTTCTCCACCTCCTGGTTGCCTCTCCACCTCAGGCTTCCGCCCTGCCTCTCCACCACCTCGCACTGGACGTGCCTCCCATTATGGGGGGGGAACCGGTGCTCCCGGCCGGACACTAAGACCTGCCGAAGACACTAAGAGAAATGGGGGACAAAGCCAAGAAAGACGACAATAACAACAACAACAAAAAAGCAAACGACACAACTGAAATTGGAGGATGTGAACACACGTTACAACCGAAGTGGACTCGGGGTAGACAGCAAGGCAAAGGTAGGACCCACCTCAGCTTCTTCAGCCTCTATCTCTACCTCAACCTCAACTCCCGCTACAGTGTCAGTTTCGTTTTCAGCTCCAGCCTCAGCTCCCTCTATCTCTACCTCTACTTCGACTTCAGCCCCCGCTTCAGGCCCAGCTCTAGTTCCAGTCTCAGCTCCCTCTACATCTACGATCAGTGACATACTCATGCCCATGGCGCCGGTTGTTGTTCCCTTCCCCTCTTCTCCTGTTACAGCTCTCGCACAGCTTATGACCCCTCCTTCGGAGGTGTCATACACTGTGCCGCATTACGCTTCACTCTCCCCTCTGTTGGAAAGGTCACCTCCCCATCTGTAAGCCCCCAAATGAGGAGAGCATGGGGGAGGGAGACCTAGGGCAGAAGATGCCCAAAGAAGAGAGAAAGAGGGGGCTGCCACATGGGCAGCACCTCACAAGAGAAGAAGGCTGCAAAGGACGGAACCTGTGGAAGGAGCAGAAGGCGAGGACAGCAAGCCCTAGATCTGACCTGGCAGGGCACGATGACATCAGCAACAGTACAGTTCAGTACAGCGCTGCACACGTGACTGGAGAAGAGCCTGGCAGAGGGCAGAACCAGCAGCACCAGGGTGAACAGGCGCTGACATGGCTGGGGCCTGGTGGAGCAGCAAATGGGGCTGCCAGTGGGCAGAGGCATGCCTTAAATCGACTGGGCCCTTGCCTAGATTGGAGGGTCAAAAGCCCTAGAAGTGTGGGCCAAAGGGCCCTAGTTTTGGAGCCCTTAAAGGGCTGGTTTTGGGGGAGACTGGTCGGCCCAAACAGACCAGCCAGTCGGCCCATTTAGGGCTGGCTGGTCGGTTACTTCAAGGGGCCCTTGGGGCCTATAAAAGCAGAGGCCACAGGCCTCATTTCATTATCCAGGAGGCAGAAAGGAGCAGCAGGAATCCACTCTCTAGGCCTATATCCAGGAGGTGAGAGGGTGCTTGAAGGGCTGCAGACTTAGCCAGGAAGGGCTGGACCTTGCCTGTCTTCTAGGGCAGCAAGGTGCTGAGATCATCATCACTTGGAGCAGCAGTTCAGGGAGCAGAGGGAGCAGCAGATAGCCACTTGTGGGTCTCTATCCAGAAGGAGACAAGAGAGCTGTAGAGCTGCAGACCTAGCTCAGAGTGCTGCCCACCTAGGCTGGTGCAAAGACAGCAAGGTGGAAGGGATCTGGACGGAAGGTCTACAGAAGCTCGAGGTGGAGCACGCGGGCTCAAGTCTAGAGATAACCAGCTGATAGGAGAAGGACCTTGTGGTAAGATCAGAGGACCACATCATTGGTGGGACTCTGGATCTGTCTCTTTTGTATTGTGTCCATAGTTGTGGACGGAAATATATATTTTGGTGGTTTCTCTATCTAGTTGGTTCATTGTCTATTGATGAGTCTGCACACCTATTGTATGCACATAAGTAAAGAAGTTTGTGATTCCACACCCACACCACACTGTGTGAGCTCCTGGGCATTACTATAAGTCTTCCGCTGTGTGTACCCTCTGTTGGGTATTTTCTAACACCCTCTCCCTCTCAGTCAGCCACACCCCGTTGGGACTGCCTCATCCATTCCACTGTCATCTCCGTTCCTCACTCAGTCACCGTCCAATTTCCAGACTCAATCCCACTCTTTCATGCCACAGTCACCACAGTTTCAGCATGGACATGGGTGGGCTGATACACCAGAGGCCCATGAGACCTTGCTCACGGAGATACATAGTTTCCGTGAGCGTGAGATGGAGCTGACTCGCTTCGCACGAGAGCAGGTCTGCTTCAACCAGGAGCAAAGCCGCATCATACAGGAACAGGCTAGGGCCTTTCGGGAGCAGGCGGGTCGTATCCAGGGACTCAGACAGGATATCATGCAGCTCCGATAGGAAGTCACAGCCATACACACTGTCCCAAGAGTACCCCGGTGGTCGAGGCACAGATTGCGAGCATGCAATCTGGCTATTGAGGAGACTTCCATATGGGTTGACGTGGCCAAACGGGAACCCGCAAGGGTAACCGTTTTGGCTACCCTCATGGAGCAACAGCAAAGAGCCAGTGAGGCTCTCAACATCAGAGTACGCAGGATCCCACGCACTGAGGCTACACCGATGGTAGATGCGACTACGTTCGTGGCCGCTACCTTGGGTGTGGCTGAGCACAGGATAGAGAGGGCATGGCGAGTGGGGAGAGATCCCAACCGAGAGCAAGCCCTGATCATACAGTTCCATGACACTCAGGCACGACTTTCAGCTCTTCGACGCAGGTCAATCCTTCGAGATCAGCCAGCGATCTCTATGAATGAGGACCTCAAACCTCTACAGGTTGAGGAGAGGCGCTCTTTGCTACAGCAGCGGGATCAGGCCCAGAAGGAGGGGAAGTCGGCAGTGGTACGAGAGGGACGACTTCTTACAGGCCCCCGTAGGGCACTTGCCCCCTCCCCTACATAGGGGTCTATGAGACTCAGATATCCAAGACCCTGTCCTGCACCATTTGGAACTGTAATGGTACCTTATGGTCAGAACCAGGGAACTTCTCAAAATCCTATACAAGCCACGACATAGTCTTCTATACAGAGACACATCAGAGTCCAAAGCGCCCTCTTCCAATAGTCAGCGGATATACATGGGAGTCTGCCTATAGAGATGAGACGAGGGGTACAGGAGGAGTTCGAGGTTCAGGTGGAGTTGCAGTCCTTTTCAGATCCACACTTCGGGGGATCATTTCAGTAGAGCAGAGAGATACACATTCCAAATTTCTTTGGATCCGAATACGACACATGGACAGCCGGGATCTGTTTGTTGTAGTTTGCTACTTCCCCCCGGAGACCTCCCACTTTGCCAGAGATATTCGAGGTGATGATGAGACATCCCCATTTGCTGCCCTTTATCAGTCCATCGTTGACTTTTCTAGCTGCGGAGAAGTCCTTCTAGTGGGGGACTTCAACGCGAGGACAAGGGCCCGTCAGGTGCCACTTCTTGACTTCAAAGATGATTCCACTCTATTACCAGATGTTGACCTTGAGGAGGTAGGTATGCTACGGGTTTCGGCTGACAAGCGAGGTCCATTCTCATCTTATGGGCAGGCCCTATTAGACCTCGGTAGGATACATGATCTCATTATCTATAATGGTCTTGATAGATGGCCCGCTTGGTAGTTTCACATGCTTCCCACATGGGGGGGGGCTCCAGTGTTGTTGATTACATCATGGGATCTCCTATCTTCACATCTCGCATTACTGACTTCACTGTAGCACCTCTCCCCCCAGGGGCTGATCATACATACCTTTTCTTTCGCATCTCCACCTCCCTTCGCACAGCACCTTCCACCCCACTCAGTGCTTACTCCACCTACCATGATATACGCTTTGATCCACCTTCTTACTCTGGCTGTCTGTACATACTTCTCGCTATTATTGACTTCATACCCCTTTTAGAGGATCGTGCTGCCCTTGTCACCCGCTCACTACACGAGGCTACCATTCACACTTTTCCCCACACCACCCGCTCCACCCACCCACCACCCCCTGGAACCGTACCCTGTAATAGTTGGTACGATGATGAGTGTAAGGCCTTACGCCGTCAACTCCGATTCGAAACCAAAAACACTCTTCCAAGCGCACCAAATACGCTACGTGAATACTGTAGACTGGTACGGAGGAAGAAACTAGACTTCGTTCGTCGGAACGAGGAACTACTGAACATTTTGTTTAGTAACAACTCTAAGGACTTCTGGCGGAGATTTCTAGAAGGACGGTCCCCTCCGCCACTCACTGACACCCAAATCTGGTTTGATTATGCACGCACACTTTATGACATCCCAAATCAGCCAATCCCTAACCTCTCACACATGCCTCGTCCCACATCTTGCACCCTCTTCACTAGAGGAGGGGTAAAGGATGCCGTAATGAAACTTCATAATGGCCAAGCGAAGGATCATGAGGGGCTATGCACTGAGTTCATTGCATATGGGATTCACCTCCTAGCCCCCGATCTTAGCAAAGCTTTTTAATGAAGCGGTTTGTTTGGGATTTCCACACACTTGCACCATTAACACTATCTCACCCATCCACAAGGCAGGGGATCCCATGAGCCCGGAGAACTACAGGACCATTATGATTGGACATGTCATGTCCAAGATTTATGCATCAGTACTTGACTCCGAGGTTAGCAGACTTGCAGAGTGTCGAGGACTTAGAGCAACAGGACATGCCGGATTCCCGCGTGATCATGGAACCATGGACCATATTCTCACGCTCAGATGTATCATCGAGGAGGCGAGGTCACGGAAGCAGAGGGTTTATTGTTGCTTTGTGGATTTCGGCAAGGCATTTGACACGGTCCCGAGAGCCCGCTTCATACGACGCCTACAGGACTTGGGTTATGACCAGGAGATCGTTTGGGCTGTCATGGCACTTTACGAGAGTTTCTGGCAAAGTTCGGGTAGGATCCGGGTGGACAGACAAGATCATGAGTACCATCGGGGTCAAACAAGAGTGTCCTTTGTCGCCTACCTTGTTAGGCCTCTACATTGACAAGCTTGAGACAGTGATGCAGACACAGGGGGGTGTAGGTTGCTCTCTTGCGGGCACGCTGATCCAGATTTTGCTCTATGCAGATGACGTGACTCTCTTGTCTTCCTCAGCAGAGGGGCTTCAGAGACACCTAGACGCACTACAGTCCTTTTGTGAGTCTCATGATTTGAAGGTCAACCTGGGTAAAACCAAGGTCATGATCTTCAATACATCTCGAGCCATCATGCGTCAGGAGCAGTTCACATTTGCGAGGTCATCTGTTGAGATAGTTTCATCATACATTTATCTTGGGGTTATCTTCTCTGGACCGAGCTTCACTATGAGACTCGCGATGCAGGCCCGCTTGAGTAGAGGGTATGCCTCATTGGCCAGACTAGAGAGGCAGTGCTTCCGCTCGCACTTTCAAGATCCACGCACCAAGGGGTTGCTTTTTGACTCCTTGGCTCGCCCAGCAGGGATGTACGGCAACCCTTGTTGGGGGCCAGACTTGTTAGATACAGAGTGGGCCCGTGTGGAGCGGCTATAGGTTCTCATGTTATCACGGATGATTCGTGGTAAGTCATCCGTTCCTACCAAATCATTCAGGCTGAGTTTGGGTCACCCCCTTTACAGCTAGATGCTGCATTTCAGATCATCACATATCTGTACCGAGTTAGGGAATATGGGGATTATACCTCGGGGCGTAGCAGGCTACCATGGATAGCTCTATCCTCTTCTATGGCACTTGCAGCACGAGGAGATCAGAGGTGCTGGTATGCACATGCAGAGAGATGGTTTGAGCGACTGGGGCTCCACATGGATAGACTACCTCCCTTCCAGTATAGCATGGATGCTCCGTTTTCTCCTCTTATCACACGAGGTCAACCAGGTTATCCGTGAGGATCTACTACGGCTACACACTTTTCGGACCTGGTTGGGATCAAATGAACTCCCAGTGAAGCTTAGCTTCTACAGAGATCACTTCTTACATATCACAGCGGAGGGTTTCATTGACCCACCAAGATACACACAGATTCACCTACCCCACTCGCTGAGGATCTCTCTTGGGCAGAGTTCCGGGTCTCTTCACACAGACTTCGCATCAAGAGCGGCAGAGCAGAGCGACTACCCAGGGAGCGGCGCATATGCACACCGTGTGACATACAGGAGGTTGAGACAAAGGAGCATTTCATCTTTAGGTGTCCTGTGTATTATGAGATCCGAGGACATTTCCACTCCCTCTTCAGGGATAGTTATGGGATTTTAGCCCGTTTCCTCTCCTACCTAGACCAACGGTGTTTGGCAGGTTTCATTCATGAGGCACTTAGACACCGCGAGAGGATACTCCGAGCATGGAGACAGTAGCAGACTTCTTCCTCGGTTGTCAGAGCTCTATCATGGAGTTCTTTCAGCTAGACCACATGGACCCCAACGAGACGAGGCCTCGACATGACCGTGACCCGGAGCCCGTGACCTGACAGCTCAGACAGAGGGTCGACACACAGATCACACTTGGAGACATCCCCTCCTTGTTTAGAGTCAGAGCTCGACAGACGGGGGTCACAGTAGCCCTGGTTAGACGCAGAGCTACGACCAGGAGATGTGCCAAGACCGCACCTCTAAGTGGCTGACAGCACTCTATTGCCCTCCACTGTCTCATCCATCCTGATATCTTGCTGTTACCGAGGATGATGATGATATTGATGATGATGCTGAGATTGATATATAGTCGACCATCGACATGACTATGTTGTTAGTACTGCCATTCTGCATTTTTGCATTTTGCATTGGTATGGATGCTCGTTTAGTAGCTCCACTACCACAGCTTGTTGTATCAGGATTTTCACAGTCTCATAGACCCATCGGTCTTCCGAAGACTTTAATAAGCTTACTTTCTTTCTTTCTTTCTCCTTTGCCTCCTGATGTAGGCCCAAAGATGAGGCTCCTACTGCTCCTTCTGCTCCTGATCTTGCTGATCTGCTGGATGTCTGAAGTGAGGCCAAGGGCGGCAAGCCTTCCTTTTATAGGGAAATCCTTCCCCAAATGAACCAACCCAGCAGGGGGCTGAACCGACCCCCTTGCTGGCCGACTTGTCTGCTGCATATAAGTGGGGGCCCAAACCCCTTGTTGTGTGTTCGAGGTGACCAGCCACTCCCCCTACACCACACCCTTTTCTAGGGCTTGTGCCAGGCCCAAAAACCGATCCGATGAGGGTCTGCTTGCTGACCTGTTCTCTGCCTCCCCACCGACCTGTGGGGTTCCATAAAACCAGGTCTCTGGCCTTCATTCGCCCAGCCCCTTTGTCTGCCCTCTTGATGGCCTGGTTTGCTGGCTCCAACCAGCCCTACCAGCTCCATCTGGATTCTGGTGGCCGACTCAGTTCCTGCTGCCCCACCATGTCTGTGCCATGTTTGCCAGCTCTGTACAGTTGCTGTGAGGTGCTGCCCATGTGGCAGCTCCCTCTGTCTTCTCTGGGCATATCTAGCCCTAGGTCTCGCTCCCCGATGCTCTCCTCATTTGGGGGCTTACAGATGGGGAGGTGACCTTTCCAACAAATGCATTACAGCTCTACTTGGAGGGGAACACCCGAGTAGAGGCTCTTGACATGGCCCACCAAAACACATAGATCGTGGAGACTACACCCCCACCACAGAGAGAGACGACCCGGCAAACACAGATACGAGATTTTTCGCAGCGCACAAGAGAGCCATGGCACCTGGTGATGTATTTTGACTCTGAGATTGAGTACTAGTTTTGAGTTTTGAGTTTTGAGCTTCATTTAGTATAGCACTCAGCAAAGGGCCCTAGCGACCCCTCTGCTTCTACCCACAATGGCATGTTTGAGTTACTCTGTGATTGTATTTTGTCTCATAGGCCCGCGAGGCTTCTCGAAGACAATAATACATCTTTCTTTCTTTCTCTTGGATTTTGAGAAGGCCTACGAGAGGGTGGAGTAGTCTTTTCTGGAGGGCACCATGCAGCGCTTTTCAGACCTTGGTCATACGGGCGAGGCTTTCTCTCTTTTCCCGCTCAGTTCAACAGGGCTGCCCACTCAACCCCTTTCTGTTTCTTTTTGTAGCAGAGGCGCTAGGCTATTTTATGTGCTCAAGCCGGGGGCCTTACAACGATGAGGCTCCCAATCAGGGAGGAGGAGGAGTTGCTGGACTCAAAGGTTGCAGGACGACACGGCACTCTACGTGGAGGGCTCTGGGGCAAGCCTTAAGGTGGTCAGGGAGGCTCGAGCCACTTATTGCACAGCATCTGAGGCCAAGATAGACTGGACCAAATCAGTTGGTTTTCTTACAATAACTGAGGTTGTCTAGGAGGTCCGAGATTGGGGGGCAGCCCTAGGTTTTAGGTGGATTCTGCGAGGGCAGACAGTGAGGTACCTTGGATGTCAAGTGGGTATGGACATTTCAGTAGAGCAGCAAATTGCCCCGGCCCTAGACAGTGCGCAGCGCAAGCTTCTATATTGGAGCTCAGCCAACTCTCTTTAGCACGCAAGACCTTGGTGGCCAACTAGGTCCTTCTTGCCACAGCTTGGTACATAGCCTCATGCTAGTGCTTTCACAAGGGTGGCATGGAACAGCTCTAGCATTTGTTGCACAACTTCTTATGGGCAGGATCAGATGACACCCGCAACACTAGAGCCAGGGTGGTATGGCAAATAGTGCTACAAGCCCAGGGAGGCCTTGGCATCATTGCCCAGAGATGGAGAGCAAAGCCCTCCTAGGCAAGCTGGCAGTATGAGGTCTCCATTCAGGCTCTGAACCCTGGAAGCTCTTGCTTCGGAGAAGGCTGCTCAGGAACAACCCCTGCACAGGTTGACAATGGCAGCAGTCCCATAGATGGATATCCTCGAAGGCCCCCTCACAGGAAAGGGCTCCCCCATGATGAGGAGCTTTCTCAAAGTCTGGAAGCACTTGTCTAGAGGACTTATTCAGGCTACACCCACTTGCCACGAGGAGATCAATTGTCAGCCGATCGTCTAGCATCCTGAGGTCCAGGATCCGGAGAGATGCATGCTTGGGCAGCGGACACATATAGGTTGAGCACAATGGGACAGTGGTCCAGTGAGGTCTTCCGGGACCTCCCCCTAGACGAGGAGGACAGATAGCAAGCAGTTTCATATCTAAGGGGGGCACGCACTCGGCTGGCAAAGATAGACACAACGATTCCCAACTCTTGGTTTGAGGGACAAGCACCACTTGGACACTGCATCATTTGTCTGGTCGATTTTTTAGGACTGAAGTGCCTCTTAGGGTGCAGTTCCTCTAGCAGTCATGAGGGTTTCTATCGTCATAGATACTACAGGGTTGGGACGAGGGGCCTCCTTCTGGCAAAGACAGAGAGAGACCACTAGGATGACCAAGTTTTGGACGGGCTTGTATGGCAGAGGATCAGGAGAGTGGGACGCTTGGGCAATGCTTGGACTATTGCCCCGAACATGGTCCTTTTAGATCAAGAGGGAGCACGATGGCGACTCTAGTTATGGGAGGGTCATCCTTTCCGAGACATTCAGTGGGATCCGGGGAAGTGGTTCTAGCCTGCTCAAGTAGGGCACACAGATAGAGTGGAGGAGGTGCCCTTTTTCTCTTACACGACATGCATTGGCCACCCCCTATAGCTGGAGGCGACAACATGGACCCCCTCCAGGAGCGTCACTGGATTGAGCAAGAGGTCCCCCATGAGGTTCTTTCTCACTTTTGGTCACGTCTCTGGACCAGTCTAAGACCACAAAAGATTTCATATTTCTTTTGGATAGTGGCTAATAGGGGCCTGCCTAAGAGCAGGTGCGGGTGGATGGCAGCTGCCACAGCTATATGGATAAAGTGATAGAGACAATGCCCCACTGTCTTTGGGGATGCCAAGCAGCGCAGAGGATCTGGTCAGCAGCCCTGAGGATTGTAGCTAGCACCCAACAGATGCGGCGAGACTTCACTTGGGGGGCTCACAGAGGGGGGGCATGCTTCTTGATTGATACTACCTCCCCAACCTATCGGATGCAGGGCTAGCATGTGGCTAGGATTGAGGCATAAAATGTGGTGCCTCCCAACCGTGTTTGCCCTATACCTTCGTCCAAGGATAGCATTTGAGAGACACCGTCCAGCATTATTTCTTGGAACTTTTGGGTTGCCCGTTGCAACTTGGTGATGGGAGGCCAGCAAGTTCTTCCGACAACCACTCTTGTCTATCTCATATACACCTTAGGCACCATTTGGGAGCGTGGGACTCCGGGTTCTAGAGTGACCACCAAAGGCGGGAGCGTTTCTACAAGGCATGGCCTACATGCATTTCCTACAATGTGAGGCATTTGTATGATATTCGACATAGCATACTCACGTCGTCGTCATTTATTATAGATATCAACTTCTAAACCTAAAGAAGATTGAGGATCAAGAAACTACAATAGCTTCCACTAGCTACACCATTAAGTTCTCAAAACTATCGAGGATAAATCCCTCTGCCAAAAGAGTTTTGGATCTTTGTACATAAAATCTTTTGAGTTTGGAATGTCTAGGACTAATAAGCAATCTATGAATCTCCTAGCCTTCCTAGGTATGAAGAACGATTGGACAAGTCTCACAAGAGATCAATTGTTGCATAAACTCAAATTCATACATGAAAATGTAGAAGTTTGCTAATAAATAGCACAATTAGTGCCCATCCGAATACCAATGCTTTGTTGAAATAAGAGTCTCCTAGAGTTATGAATAAATTATCTAGAAGAAAGTTTAATCAATAAGGGACATCTTCAGTGTCTACAACTTTTGTGCAAATATACCTTTGTAAGACTAGAATATATCCAATCGTATAGATTCAAAATTCAAAATCTTGCTTTTTGGATTTTACCCAATAAAATCCAAAATGCAAGGCTGATTTTTAACTCCTAATCTAACTTTTTAGTTTCTAATTGAAAACTTGTGAAACAAGCTGACTTCAAATCTTCCAAATCTATCTTAGTATAGGGTGTAGTGAAATCGTATGTTTCACAAGACTGGAGTGGACTTCTCTTCTACGCTCCGAGGAGTTAGAAACTTAACTCCCACCGGATTATTCTAAATCTCAACTTACATCTACTGGAAGATCAAACCTCTCTCAATAAGTTTCTCCAAAGTTCATGGACAATTGGTAACATGGCCTTGAAACAATAACTTAACCACTTTGAGACATCAGTTGGAGAAGTCTTACAAGCCGTTGCAATGAATCTAGGTTTCTTAGGATTTTAATGGAACTTCCAAGCTGCATAGAGATAAGGAAGACTTGGGTTGCAAATGAACCCATAAGACTGACAAAAGATTTGATGTTTCAAAATCAAATCCTTTTGAGGTATAGAAGAACTTGCATACATCTTTGCTACACTTTGCTACAGCATTATATATCCATATGAATCCAGGAACATGCCCAAACTCATCCTCTAAAAACACAACACATAGTGCAATTGCAATCTCATGATAGTCACTCAAAAGGTTGAAAATCATAAACTCCATCATGTATAGTAGGGACTAGCTACTATGAACTCCATCACGCATAGCAAGGACTATGCATGTCTTTCTTGCAGGATTAACCTCTCCTAGTAGAGATTGCAAAATAAAACTTTTTACAGGTGAAGACAAAATTATTTGAGCATGTCTACGTAAGAAATCACAAACTCCATCACGCATAGCAAGGACTATGCATGTCTTTCTTGCAGGATTAACCTCTCCTAGTAGAGATTGCAAAATAAAACTTTTTACAGGTGAAGACAAAATTATTTGAGCATGTCTACGTAAGAAATCACAAACTTTCGCTGGAATTTACTCAAGGATATCTCATCCTCTAAAGAGAGAGAGCTGCCACTATCAAAGGTGCGAACCAAAGAAACTTCTCTTAGTTTTGAAGCAACTAGATTCAAAACTGTCGACTTCCACTGTAATAAGAGACCTTGGACCCCTAAAGGTTCTTCTATTTGGATAGCGAAATTTGAGACTCCTTTCTCTATGGCTTTTAGTAGGCATGAATCCTCAGAAGAAAGTCGAAATTTTGTGCCTTTTCAAAAAAGCTCCCTTAGAAAGGCAGTAGAAGGACAGATGTATCAGCAATAACAACAAGACTTAAAGAACTATCAACAAAAGGAGCAAACTTTTTACTAGTACAACAACAAGGGCTACTAAGAATGGCTAGCTTTCCATGCATTGTAAGGTTTCTACCAATGTCTGCATAATTGACGGCCTTTTGTCCTAATGTTTTCACACTATTTCCAAGCAATCACAGGATGCTTCCAAACTCCTCTAACCCAATAAGGAAGAGCATCCATAACTTGAGGTGACTTTAATATTAGAACTTAACCTACCTTATCAAGACTAGGAGTAGTAAACATAGTGATCATAATCTCTTTTCTTAAACTGGGAGCACTTTTAAGACATCATTGAGATGAGCATCAGGGTCTTTGTAAGTTTTTGGGATGCCACACCTGAGAATTGTTGCTGCAAGAAGCCCCAGGTAAGTCCAGAACCCATGGTCAGCTTTTCGTTGTGGTGCAGGACATCATGCACATGAATTGGTATCACTACCATGTGTCAGAGGCAATCCTCTCTATTAAAAAAAGCATGAACCTCATCATTAACATAACCAAATTCAGGGCTCGCAGCTTCTTCAAACTCTCTGTCCTCCCATTTTCTCATTGCGCCCTGACAGCTGTTAGCTGCAGCATAAACGTTTAATAAAAGCACATATGGTGTTGCATTTGTAGGTTCCAAGTCAAAAAGTTGTTTGGCAGCATCTTTCCCTCGGTGCATATCCACATGCACTCTGCATGCACCTAACAACGTGATCCAGGAGACTCCCGTAGGCTGCAAGGGCATGTTTTTTAGGAAGCCTTCCACCTTCTCTAGCTGTCCTGCCCGCCCTAGAAGGTCAATCATGCAGTTATAATGTTCTACCGATGGTACAATACCATAATCTTTAGTCATGGATATAAAACAGTGATGCCCCTCATCCACCAAACCCGCATGACTACATGCACATAGTATGCTGAAAAAGGTGACCTCATCAGGTATCAAGCCTTCATGCTGCATCTTATCAAAGAGCTCAAGGGCTTCTTTACCGTGCCCATGCTGGGCATATGCTGCAATTATTGAATTCCATGAAAATATAGTCCGCTTAAGGATTTTGTCGAAGACCTTTTGAGCATCATCAAGAGTGCCACACTTCCTATACATATTTACAAGAGCTGTCCCCAGAAGCAGATCCAATTCAAATCCACTGCTTACAATGCAAGCATGCATCTGTTTGCCCTGCGCCAGGGCTGCCTGGCTGGTGCATGCAGACAACATGCTGGCAAAGGTGACCTGATCTGGGATCATGCCTGCCCGCAACATTTGCTCGAAAAGCTCAAGAGCTTCCTTGCCTTGTCCATGTTGTATATATACAGCTATCATTGCACTCCAAGAGACCACATTTCTTGTGGACATTCTACTTAAAATCCCCAATGCATCATCCAGATTGCCACATTTACCATACATATTGATAAGGGCATTACCAACTACCATATCTTTGTCCACTCCATGTTTCACAACGTGCTGGTGGATCCACTGGCCTTGAGTTAAATCAGCCTGATTAGCACATGCAGACAAAACTGCAGCCAAAGTGACCTTGTCTGGAATCAGACTTTCCAGATGCATCTTTTGAAAGAGTTCAATTGCCTCAGTCGTTTGCCTATTCTGAGCATATGCCACAGTCATGGCATTCCAAACAACAACATTCCGACTAACCATTTTATCAAACATTATTCGAGCATCCTTGACACTGCCACATTTGCCATACATACTGATGACAGCAGTCCTCACGATAACATCTGATTCATGTGGGCTGATGCGGGCATGCACCCGTTTGCCTTCATTGTGGGCTGCCTGGTTGGCAAAGGCAGAAAGAATGCTGGAAAAAGTGATCTGGTCAGGCATCATACCTTCCAGCTGCATTTGTGTGAAGAGTTCGAGTGCTTCCTTAGTCTGCCCAAGCTGAGCACATGCTGCAATCATGGAGTTCCATGAAACCAAATTTCTTGTAGGCCTTTCGCAGAATATTCTCCCTGCATCCTCTTTATTGCCGCATTTGCCATACAGGTTTATCAGGGCATTCCCCAAAACATCATCCGACTCAAATGGACTGCCCACAATAGAAACATGCAGCCGCTTTCCTTCAACCAGGTCGCCATGGCATGCACAAGCAGAAATAACGCTGATTAAAGTGACTCTGTCGGGAAAAACAATTTCGACTTGCATTTGATGCAACAGCTGCAAAACTTCCTTCACCTGCTCGTGCTGGCCATATGCTGCAAGCATGGCGTTCCAAGAAAATATGTTCCGGTCACGCATTTTGTCAAACATCATCCGTGCGTGCTCAAGACTGCCACACTTGCCGTACATGTTGACGAGAGCAGTCCCCACTACAACATCAGAATCAAATCCACGATGGATAATATGCTCGTGCATCCATTCGCCTTCAGCCAGTGCTGTCTGGTTGGCACAAGCAGAGAGAACCGTAACGAATGTGACCTTATCTGGAGTCACGCCTTGCAACTGCATTTGTCGGAAGAGTTCAAAACATTGTTTGCCCCTTCCATTGTCGACATAAGCTCCAATCATGAGATTCCACGAGAACACATTTCGATGCTGCATTTGATCAAACAAGGCACGTGCATCGTCCAAGGCTGCGCAGGCGCCATACATCTGAACTAGGAGATTTTCTAGAAGCACGTCTGATCGATGTCCGCTTTTGATTATGTCTCCATGAACGCGCTTGCCGGCTCCCAAGGCCTTAGCTTTCCCGTAACGCCTCAACAGAGTAGCATAGGTGTGGGAATTCACCTTGGAGCCCAGTGACTTGGGCTCCTTGCAAATCGTAACGATTGCCTCTCGCTTGGCAGCATTCTTGGCGTGGACTTCCTCTCCAGTGCCTGAAAGACTCTTTCGCGCTAGCTTGCATTTCCAGCTCATAGTCTAAGAATGCTTGCGCATGGCGATGCAGCCCAGAGGTGGTGGTGTCGCGCTCAGCAGGCATCTCTCACGATCTTGTGGGTCTATCTAGCGTATTGCTAAGGATCGCCATTTCCTTCCCCGCCATAGCCAGTCATCTGGTTGAGTTATTAACAGGGAGGGTGGATCAATGCTGGCTCTCGAGCACTTCCATAAGAGGCCGTCCCCATAGCATCGCTAGCTGCGAGGCTCTTGAACGGGCCTCTAAAACCTTGACTACGTTCCCATACAAGCCTCTCTAACCTTTGCAATCTCCTGCTTAATCAGTATTTTCTCCAACACCCTTGAACGGAAGTAAATGATTGAGGAGTGAGGGATGGACACGTCCGTCTGGGACTTCTGGAACAGGCTTTGAACACCTAAGTTGCTGCATCAGGGTCAAAAATTCAAACCTGTGAATTAAATGACTGTGTGACCATCCCAGGAAGATGGTGCTTCATATTGAGAGCATGAGTCCATGGCTCTATGGGGACGACTCCCATTATGTTGGGACCAGCTTGACAAGCTGGTCTTTGGGGTCTATGGGGACGGCCTCTAAGGTGCCGGGAAAGTTCTTGTCTTGAGGGTTTTAGCGTCGCATAGAAAAACTCCACTCAAACTTGTGAGCACCGCCTTAAGTTCTGCCGATGCAAACGATTGTCAAAATGAATGGACGATGCAACTGCAAATGCAAAGAGATTTGCAAAGTCTATCTGTGTGTGTTCAACCTATATTGCAACTACTCTTCTAATCATTCCTATAGAATTATCCTTTTTTACAATTTAGAATCCCTTATCTATTCATCTCTAAATGCCCTTAAATAATTTCATGCAAAGTTATTTCATCAGTTTTTATCCACCCATTATATATAATTACTCTTATAATTCTTGTCATTCCTTTCTGAGTTTCATCTTCCATTTTCCATAGTCATCCCAACAATGATCATTCTAGATGTATCTATCCCACTCATGGCAATCATATCACTGTGAAATTCAAAAAATCAGTAGAATAAGTATCGATATATCAGTTTATATTGGAATATATGCTGTCCCAATCTTGCAAGTTCTATCTCTCATAATCAAAATTTCCAAGTCACTAGTTCTTGGATTAGATAATTTGGTCAAAGGATAAACCTGTCTTCTAACCATTCTGCTTAAAATCAGCTGCATATACATCAACATTGAAATGAGTATGGAATATCCTCACATAATATTGTTTGATAATCAAACTTTCAATGCAATATCCAACAGTTATGTTAGAAAAAGGAAAACCACTAAGTTTCTAGTAGAGTCTAAAGATGGTCCTCTAATCTTCCAGTGGGAAATAGTGTGCCAGTGTGTTAATCAAAATCATTCGGCTGCAAATCTGGTTGAGAAGCGTATTAGCTCACCTGCGTCCATCCACAAAAAGGGCAAGTTAGGACTAGGACCTTTTTACATGGGACTGCAAGCCTCAATGTTGACACACAATTGTTATCCATGTCACCCAACTTGACTTGCATTAATTATCATCAAGGCACATAAACTCCAAGAAGAGTTTTCCACAATTCCTAACTGGTAGTGAAAATGTATTGTAAATGACAGTAACAATTTTTTGCAAATAGCAATATATATTCCTAGTAAAAGGTCATACTGCTCTCTGTCTATTTTTATAATGATAATCAATAACTGGTATCCGTCATCCTAATCAAGTGTTAAGAAATCTCTTTATTTACCAAACCAGAAGTGCATGTGGTTACTGTGTGGTATCATGCACCAAATCCAACAATCAATGGTCAGTTTTTGAACTAATGTAAATCAAGCCTCTTTTAAAACTGTCTATTCGAATGGAGGACATCTCTATTTCAGGTGCTCACAATCCTTATACATGGTCGATCCACTTCTTCATGGTAGTACAAAATCAACTACTTATGTTTCGTCTTCTTACTGTACATACGAACTAGAGGAAAATCTTCATGAAGCGCTTGATTGTATTACGATAGGTCCACTCGGCAGTTCCTTGTTGTAACACTGTTTCTCCTTATTGTATGGTTTCCCATATCTCGTCTCAAGTCAATCATCATGAGCTTAAAAGGATACGGGTTGTCAGTGTACTTTCCAGTGACCTCTTTTTGTTCATGCGAGTAGAACAGATGACTAAATCACTATAGTCTACGTGAAATGCAGGGGGCATGGGGTCTGCATCGGCTAGTTTATTCTAGTCTTCAGTCGAAGACGCTTTCACTTCTAATTGGCATCTTCACTAACGTTCTCTAATAACCATGAATACTTGGCTCCAGGTAATCTTTTCAAACTCTAGGTCATCCTCAGGCTAGTGTCACCCTCAACCATCAGTGAGTCTTCCACAGGTGAGCCAACTGTAGTGTACTTTTGGTCACGTCTAACATATACTTAAGGAACGTGGGATACATACTTTTCCGTCTCTCCTTGTTCTGTCGATTACATTATAATCGGTAGCTCTCTCGTATCTCTCTGTTATCAGTGAGAGTATCACGTCTTAGCATTATCGATCATTACTACCAACTGATCTGTCTACCTGGATAGAATCTCGTCTCAGAGTTCTCGTGAGCAGTTGCTTCAATGGTGATGTTCTAAACTCGTAATATACCAACGTGCCATCGAGTGCTATTACTACGATACTAACATGAAAGTATAATATGGTCAGGCTTATCGTGTTCATCGACGAATATTGATCTACCATCGAGAACTCTCAGCGTCGACAGAAAATAACGTTGCTCTATTCGTAGGAGCTAAGTTCATCACTATTATCGTAAATAGTATATGCAATAGAGTGCCCTTATCGATATCATATTATCGTTTGGGTCCTCTCTATATGCATGATCAAGGGGCATCTTGCAAGCCTTCGGGATATCAGAGGGATAATGTGACTATATGGCTTGTCCGCTCGCTTTTTGAGTCCTCCACAAATATAGTATTCCACCAATCGCTCACAACTCCCTAGTACTAACCAGAGCGTGCTTCTAAAAACCGAGAGTGCAGAGCTACATCAAGGTGGTCATCATTGGTCATAACTTGCTCCTCAAGGCCCTTCTGAAGAAGGCTTTTCGGTTCCTCTGTGAGCTATATATAACCAAGTATTGCTCATATGCTAGAAAAACCATGGTGTACTACTTATCTTCCTCTCGCTTATTTTCACATATTCACTGACCTGTGGGAGGTCCATGGCCTGTTCACCGTCTAGAGTGCTTCGCTGTATTGTGCCTCGTTGTGTGAGTTCAACTGTGTCAGCTCTATTCACTAGGTCTGCGCAGGAGCTGTTGTGTGCTTTTTCACGCTTCCTCTTTTCCTTCAAGGTCTCCGGCAAAGTGTCGATGTTTTTGGGTTCTCACCATAGTGGGACTCCTTTGAATACCCTAGTCATGGGTCTCGAGGAGGTCTAGTACCTCCCAAACACGTGCCATTCATTACCATCCAATTAAAGAGAGCCGTTGCTCCACTACCATGATTAGTACATCTGCGGGCTACATGTGTTACCCTTAGTGGGTTCTTCCTTACCACTTAATACATCACCTCTATTCCTTACTATATCTTCCGGTCAGAATAGTGGAGCTTTTGGTTCTTACTCTGCCTTCTCTTTTTGTTCCAAGGGACCTCCAAATAACCGCGGATATACTTCTACGCTTATGGTTATCCGATGGATAGTGTAGGGGCTTATTACATTTGATTTGTTTAAGTATGTAACAACATTCCCATCTTAATGCACTATCTCTCATCCAATACTATCATCATCCTTAGCATTTAGAACTCTCCGGAGATTGAATTATGGGGAATATATCCTATCTATGATCCCTCTCTTAAAATATTAAGAATCTAAATGTTCACAATGTTCGCTTCCTTATCTAAACAGATATGGAGATGCTGTATTCTTTTTCATGTGGACTCACATGATATGTTTTACTTATATAAGATACCACAATATTGCTTTTAATTGATTTTGTGATTCATACATTGTAGACTTCCATAAAATAATACAATATCATTTATGGATCAAGAATTAGACTTTTTCTTCTCGTCTATTATTCCTCTTACCAGAGGGTAGGAATGTGTGTGTGTGTGTGTGTGTGTGAGAGAGAGAGAGAGAGAGGTGTGTGTGTGTGAGTGAGAGAGAGAGAGAACAAAAATAGAAGGGGGCCACTTGGCAACAAAGTGTGTGGGACACTTTTTAACAAAATTGTAAGTAGAGCGCTGCCTGGAAGGCAATGCTAACAAAAATTCTCATGCAGCCATCTACAACAATTGAGGCCTCATTCACACCAAGTGGCACTGAAGGGGTTTCCACGGAGGACTCACCGCACTATGATGTTCACACCTACGCAGCTCCTCACATGCCTAATTATTGGCTTTCAAGGAATCTTGCAACCTTCATCGGCCTCCAATTGGTGCTGCTGGCGGTGAGTGCTCACATCAAGCGATCGAGGGGTGCGCATCTGCCAAACACTTTTCTTTTTTGATGTCGAACTATTCAATGAATGGGTTCATCCCACGTCATTGGACACACCCTATTTGTAATTTGGCATCCAAGCCGTGTGAACTCAATCTCAGCTATGACACCATACGACTTGCAACCTACAATACTCTCTCTTGCCCTCAACATGGTATTTACATGCTAAATAACTATTAGTTTAATTTTGAGTCAGGTGATATGCCCAAAGCATTATACTACTTCCTTGCATCGGTTAGGTGAGAAGGCTCATCAAACTAAGGGGGAGGAGGGGCAGGGTAGGAGGCTGAGGTTGGGTTCATACCATCCCCCATACCATCTTCCAAAAGTTATTTGGTTGCCGTATTGACACCAACATAGTCACCACCCGATCATAAACGCAAAAGCGGGATCGTTATTGGATAATTCCCACAACTCCATGCTCGCGAGGAATTCTAATTCTTGGATGGCGTCACTTGGGTGGATTGGCTAATCCTTGGGCCGAAGGGAGGTTCCGGATGATCCTCCCTACCACCGAATAACTTTTCCCACAAATCAAAGTGTGACAAGGCATTTGAGCATCCTTGGCGAGGGGGGTGCTCTAAGCCCACCATGAGCTATCATGGCATCAATGCCCTGTAAGCTTGCAATCTACACATGAATTCTCAAAATCTTCTCTATTTATATGCTAAGCAATTATCTATTTAATTCTAAGTATGTCTGATATACTAAACACAATACAAATTTATCATCAAACTAAGGGGAGGAGGAATAATGAGAGTTGATTAGCACAAAGGGGGAGAGAGGTGAGAAGGAGTATGGAAAACACCAAGAGGACGCTTTTGCAACTCGTGAAATGGTGAGCAGTTGGATAGTGTACCCATTGGAGCCAGTAGTTTCCCTTAAATTGGAGGCTTGGGGAGGTGCCGGAACCTCTTATAAATTACTACAAATTCGATGCTTACAACCTTCGCATGCGAAAACAAACAAGCAATATCACTTGCATAGCATCAGATGCCAGCCAAATATTACAAGTATAAGAGATCACACAAGATTGCATCTCATCCAACCCAAGCATTTAATGCAAGTGGAGGGGGAGCCATTGACATAAGGAGGAAGGGGAGGCAATAATAAAGGGGTGTTTATCATCTTTTTTCTAATCTATACAAAATTATATCAGTTTTTCTAATCTATACAAAGTTATATCAATTTTTATGCTCAATAATTATAACAAGGGAGGTTATCAAATCAAATCTTCCATTGAGGGAAGGTTTAAATCATATTTGAGAGGAATAACATGTACCCTCTCCCCACAAGAACAAAATATTTTGCCCAAGAGAAACATGAGGGTAGATTATTGTGAATTCCAAAATGGAAAATAAATGGCTCCTAGGTTTAAAATATTAACCTATGGTGTGAAAAGACAAAAGCATAGGTCGATTGGCCATTATGGTTCAAAACAAAGGACTAAAGGTCAGCTATTTTGTCCCCCTACTCAACACTATATATTGAATATATTGAAGAGATTGACCTATGGCTATGAAAAGACAAAAGCATAGGTTAATTAGCCTGTGGCTATGAAAATACCTATTGAGAATATTGAAGTGATTGACCTATGGCTATGAAAAGACAAAACCATAGGTTAATTGGCCATTATGAGTCAAAAAAGGACTAAAGATCAGCTAGTGCGATGAATTCAAGTCTGAGCCTGTGAGAGATAGATTCAAGTGAGGTGGAATGGAGAGAACTTGAGTGAGCGAAAGAAGTGGTGCCTGCGTGACACACGGCTACTTCATACTAGGAAAAGTATGGGAGTTTGCCCCTCAATGGATGAACTCATCCAGTTCATAGCTTATGAGTGCAACCTGCCCGCAAAAAGTTTCTCTGGTCGTTTCTGGGGAAGGGCTTCTTCTCCTAGGCTATGTGTCAGAGGTAGTTTGTGATGAGCTAGTGGGCAAGTCCTTCATCTTCTAGAGTGCTTTAGTGCTCGTCATCTTGTGGAGTCCCACGTTTAGCGTGGACAAGTTTCTGTTTCAAGACTGTGCAGAAGAAGATATGCCTGACGTGAACAATAAGAAAATAACTCAAGCAGACAAGAGCTCTAACTCAAGGACGAAAACTGTCGAATCATAGTATCATGAAACACATCAAAGAAGCAAAAAGGCATGCAAGTGGGGGTAGAAAGAATATGTTGGATTTTTTCAAAGATGCATATGAAGTCATGTCACATTAAGTCGGGTCGGAAGCCTAGAGAGGCTTTAGCAAGGTCAAGAATTATGTTGCTTTCAAGGAATGTGCTTGGGTGTTCTAGCCTAGTCTAATAGAGAAAGGGTGCATTGCGATTGTCAAGTGGGTGAGACCTTCAATGCCCCTATTTCAGGAGTTCAAGTGTGATAGTGAGGATAGTTTTTGTCACCAATTAAGTTTTGAGGTGTATGTTAATTGTCCAATTAGTGGTAAGGGGGGAATTCTAGTCCTTGTTTCGAGTCCGTTGAAGTCCAAGGAATGCTTTTGAGATGATGAGGGAACTTTTATAACTATCTTTTTAGTCATAGAAGGGTTCATGTTTGGTGTAGCTAGTGTACACGCCTCGCATCAGACGCAAGATAGGACCACTTATTGAGATCGACTCAATGCAGCCCTAATAGATGGTCGCACTGGGTTAAGGATCGATCCCAATGCGATCCCAATGCGACCCTAATAGATGGTTGATCCCAATGCGACCCTAATAGATGGTCATTGGGTTATGGAGGAGATCGGAACTTCACCAAAGAAGAGGCGGATCGTTCTCACCATGTGGCCCCAACAAATGCTCAATGGGTTCTAGGAGGAGATTGGAACTTCACCGAAGGAGAGGTAGATTGTTCTCATCCTCATAAGGCGGACTTAAGCACAAAGAAAGACGCTTGGGAGAACCTCTACCTAAATCATTGCCTTACTGAGTGTGCTGATTTGGAGATAGCTAGTTTGGATGAATTCACTTGGTGTAACTGCAAGTTGGGATTGGAGTTCAGGGTGAGAAGAATGGATCATTTTTACATCTTCAATGCGGGTGGTGGATCAAGGGGCCTCTTTAGGGCAGTTGCCTATCTTTCATTAGAGACTTTTCGACCATGTCTCCATTATGTGGTCCTTATGTGTTCCTCAAATGGGTGGTAAATCCTATATGAGGGAAGTAATGCTCCCTTCAGAGGCATGGTGCCAACCTCTTGTACATATGATGAATAAAGATGGTATTTGACATGACAGATCATGTTGGAGATAGCATGGATCTGAGGTGGATGCGAGCTATCTCGGGACTTGGCTAAGGGTCACTGGACTGACACCTTGTGGGGGGGAACCGTGGTCCCAATCATTGGGTCCAACACACAGACTAAAAAACGTTTTTGGAAACTGAACTGTTTGTAAACTCCACCAGAGTGCGAATGATGAGCAACATAGAAGTTTAAGGACCTCCTGAGTCCACTGGAACTGACAGATCTACAAATGGTTGCTCCAAACTTGAGTTCCAAGACTCGGGTAGAAAAATGTAGAAACTGACACAATGAGTCAAAAATCCAATTGAATGATCCCAAATTTAAGAATGAAGGCGTTTTCAAGCTCCTGAAGAGAAATGGACACCAAAAGCAAGCAATAGCTGCCTCTTCAAGTCAATACGGAGTCTCTATCATCGAATGGAACAGGGAAAAGCTTAAAAAATGACTTTTTCTTTGAAAATACTTAACAAGCTCTCAAAACCACTTCGCAAAACCAAAGTGACTTTTCCAAAGGTTCCTTCAAGGTCTCTGCACACTTAGATGCAAGTCAAATCACCCACAAAGCTTCCCACAGAGCTTCTCCTTCCTTCCATAGAGCTGCTGAGCTTCTAGGCATTCACGCACGCTCAGCTAGATCACCCGGGCTCTGATACTAGTCGAGAGTGCTTTCAACGGAAGCAAGAACAGAAGAGGGAGAGAGAGAAACAGAGCGCCACACAAGTTTTGGTGGGTGCAAAACACCCTAATCTTCTTTTTCATTCATTTATATATGTGTTTGAGTATTGTACATAACTAGGGTAAAGGCACAGTGACCTTTACCGTTTGTCCCATTGCGTTTTGGATGCCTAAAAGCCCCTACTTGTCAGTTCTTGCACGATTCGGTTGAGTATTTTCAAAGTTATAGATCTTTATGTATTGGATTTTGTCTCTCTGTTATGCATTTTTCATTCTAAGGTTTTGAAACCTTAGATTTATGCCACATGGCAGTGGATAAGTGTTGACTCCCATTTCTCACTCATCGGTTGGGATTTTGGAGTTCCAGCACAAGAGAGATATTTGCAGATTTTCTTGCTGAGTCCGATTATGCAATGGTGCCCATGTTTTGAGGCATCTCAGGTTCTATTTTCAGTAGCGGTCATTGCCGTGGGACTATAAATTCTTGAGCATACCTTATGCAGATCACTCTGGTTGCAGTTTGAGCCATGTACGCTCATTTGTGGTGTGCATTGGGTTGTAGTGGATGATTTATAGGCCATTTAGAAGCATTGCAATCCTTATTGGATGCGCTAATAGGCCCAGATTGCCTTGTGGGATGCTATTTTTATGGACGCTTTGCACATGGATGCTATTTTATGCTAAGGGACAACTTTGACACATTGCAGGTGATGCACTGATAGTGTTATGCTCTCTTGGATGAGATATTGGTAATGCATATACCCATGGACGGTGTTTATGCTTGAGCCATTTGGCACTTATTAGCATTTTGGATTGCCATTACAGTTGGCATTTTCTTTTGGGCCAGATTTGCTCATATGGATACATAGTACATGCACTTGAGTCAGCTGCATCTTTTGATGCTTTGAGCTTTGAGTTTTGGTGATATTTCACTCTATTGTGGCATACACATTTGGGTGTACCTAGTATTTGGTGTGATTTCTCTTTTGTAGGTACTAGCATTTGGGATTTTGCTTCATTTGCATCATGGAATCCTCTTCCATGTTTGAAAAGGAGCTTTTTAGCATTAAAAAGTTTGATGGGACAAAATTTTCTTTGTGGAAAGAATAGATAAGAGATGTGCTTATTCAAAAGAAGTAGATTAAACCCTTGGCAGGTATTGAAGCTAAGCCTGCAGATATGTATGAGGATGATTGGAATGAGTTGGATGCATTAGCAAAGTCTACTATTAGACTTCATCTTGTAGAGTCAGTTTATTTCACAGTAGTAAATGAGTAAATTACGGAAGATTTGTGGAAGAAACTGTGTGCCAGTTATGAGAAGGAAACTGCCTCTAATAAAGTTTACCTCATGAAGAGGTTGTTTGAGCTGCAGATGAAGGAAGGGGTCTCCATTGCTTCTCACTTGAATGAATTCAATATTATTTTCATCCAGCTTCAGGCTTAGAAGATGAATTTTGATGCTGAGACTAAGGCAATATTTCTCTTATGTTCATTGCCATCCTCATGGGATACCTTCCGTACAACTGTCAGTAACTCTACACCTGGTGGAGCACTGAAGATTGATGACGTTGTGGGTAGTTTGTTGGCCGAGGAGATTAGATGGAAGTCTATGGATGGCAACAAGTAGGATGTAGCCTTAAATGTGCAAAGAGGCAGATCACAGTTCAGGGGGAAGTCCCAAGAAAGAGGGAAGTCTCGTAGCAAATCCAGGGCACGGAACATTGAGTGTTACCATTATGGCAAGAAGGGCCATATGAAAAAGGATTGCTACAAGCTAAAAAGAGAGCAAAAGGATAAGAAAAGGAATCAAATTGGGGTGCAAATAAGAAGGAAGAGAGTCCAAGGGAGGACAAAGGAAAAGTGAAGATTGAGGAGATCAATGCAGTCATACATGATAGTGACAATGAAATTCTCTTCATGTCTAGTTTATCTGCAGAGTTGCTTACCACTTCAGATGATGCATATTTCCAAGATTGGAATTTGGATTCTGGTGCTTCATTCCATGTTACTCCCCATAGGGAATGGTTCTCCACTTATGATAGTGGAAAGACAAGTTGTGTGCATCTTGGAAATGACTATGCATGTGACATAGTGGGAGCAGGTGACATAAAGTTTTCTTTCGTAAATGGGTCTGCATTTGTTTTGAAACATGTGAGACATGTGCCTAAGTTGACCAAGAGTCTTATTTCAGTGGGTCAGTTAGATGATGCTAGTTTTCACACCACTTTTGGCTTTTAGAGTTGGAAAATTCAGAAGGGCTCTATGCTTTTGGCTAGGGGTGCCAAGTGTGGGACTTTGTATCCCTTACATGTATCAGGGGTGTTTGATCATGTTGTTGCAATAACCGAGCAGCCAAGCACTTCTTTATGGCATTGCCGGTTGGGCCATATGAGCCAAACTGGGATGAAACTCTTATGCTGTTTGGGTTATGTACCGCATTTGAGTTTCTCTTATTTTGAATTTTGTGATCACTGTCTCTATGGGAAGCAGAGTAAATCAGCCCATAAAAGAAGGGGAAAGAAAGATTTTGAAAAGCTTGATTTGGTGCATTCAGACGTATGTGGTCCCATGCCTACACGATCATTAGGCAAGGCTGAATACTATGTGACATTCATTGATAATGCATCTAGGAAAGTGTGGGCTTATGCTATAGCTCGAAAGAGTGATGTGTTCCATGTATTTAAGAAATGGTTGGCCTTGGTTGAGAATCAGTTAGGTAGAATGCTTAAATGCCTATGGACTGAGAATGGTGGAGAGTCTCTCTCTCAAGGCTTTTAGCATTTCTGTGATACACGTGGGATTAAGAGGGAGCTCACATCCCCTCGTACTCCGAAGCAAAATCCAGTTGCAGAAAAGATGAACCATACCATTCAAGAAAGGTTGCAATTCATGCTTTCCAATGCAAGTCTTTCTGGTGGTTTTTGGGCTGAGGCAATGAAGACTGCAGTGCATGTGATCAATAGATCACCTAGTCAGAGTTTGGATGGTGGTATTCCTGAAGAGGCATGGAGTGGCAAGAAGCCCTCTTACTCTCATTTGCATATATTTGGGTGTGAGGCATATACACATGTGCCAAAAGCGCTTCGAAAGAAGCTAGATCCTAAGTCTAGGAAATGCATCTTTTTGGGTTATGGTGAAAGGGGAGAGATGGGCTATCGTCTCTGGGATCCAGAAGCAAAGAAGATCATATGCAGCCATGATTTAGTCTTCAATGAGAAGAAGATGCATAAGGCACCCATGACGGATGTGGAAATGAGGAGAATCACTTTCCAGGATGTGAATTCACTTGCATATGTTGATAGACAACAAGCTGTCCATGCACCAAATGTGCAAGAAATGGTACCACCAAGTACTCCCACAAGTATACAATCAAGGGTAGATGGTGGATCATCTATTGGTGGAAATGATGAGCCAAATGTGGCTGATATGCTGGTGGGGTAGCAAGCTGAAATGCCCTTGAGAAGATCATCTAGAGTGTCTAGACTGCCTGATAGGTTTGTTCCAGAGGTAGACTATGTGATGCTTACTGATTGTGGGGAGCCTTCTTGATACAAAGAGGCTATGATGCACGAGGATCAATGCAAGTGGGACTATGCTATGCAATCAGAGATGAGTTCACTTATAAAGAATAAGACTTGGGACTTGGTTTCTTTGCCACATGGAAAGAAAGCATTGCCATGTAAATGGGTCTTCAAGATGAAGGTCACAGGTGATGATGTGCCTAGGTACGAGGCCTGTTTGGTCGCTAAAGGGTTCAAGCAAGAGAAGGGTGTGGACTTTGATGAGATATTCTCTCCAGTTGTGAAGATGACCACACTTAGATGCATGCTTGGACTAGTGGCAGCAAAAGATATGGAACTTATGCAGATGGATGTCAAGACAGCTTTCTTGCATGGGGATCTGCTTGAGGAAATTTACATGGTGCAACCGGAAGGCTTTGAAGAAAAGGGCAAAGAGCATTTAGTTTGCAAGTTGAAGAAGAGTCTCTATGGTCTTAAGCAAGTGCCTAGAGAATGGTATCAGAAGTTTGATGCTTTCATTTGGTCCCAGGGTTTTAGAAGGAGTGAAATTGATCACTGCCTCTACACTAAAAGGGCTAAGGATAATAGCCTGATAATCTTGGCACCAGATGTGGATGATATGCTATTGGCTAGCAAGAATACTTATGAGCTAGATGCATTAAAGGCCAAGTTGCATGAGGCCTTTGATATGAAGGATTTGGGACTTGCAGATTATATTCTTTGATCGGAGTAGGAAACTCCTTTGGCTTTCACAGGAGGAGTATGTTACAATAGTATTGCAGAGTTTCAATATTGATGAGGGGGGGAAGGCAGTGAGTATTCCATTGCCTCCATATGTGAAACTGAGTCATACAGATAGTCCCAAATGAGATGAGGAGAGGGCCATGATGGCCAAGGTTCCTTATGCATCATCGGTTGGGAGTCTTATGTATGCTATGATAGCTACTAGACCAGACATTGCATTTGCAGTGGGAGTTGTTAGCCGATATATGGCTTATCCAGGAAAGAGGCATTGGGAGGCAGTTAAGTGCATCATGAGGTACATGAAGGGTACCAAGGAGATATGCATCTGCTTTAGTAGAGGAGACATGCGTGTACTTGGGTACACAGATTCAGACTATGCAGGCATGTGGATAGTAGGAGATCCACTTCTGGTTATGTGTTGTTATGGATAAAATTGTCTAAGGAAAAAGGCATTAATTTGTGTGTGTGTTTGTATATGTGGCAATAGTATAATAAAATATGGTGTGCATAGGGCCCAAGGTTGAGGTGGCAGGGCATGACCATGTGCCACCCTTCCATGTAAGAGGACCCATAAGGTGTGTTGTACATAATCCATGATAGTAATATTATAAAATGCAAGGTGGCATGGCTCCTCCATGTGCCACCCCTCCACGTAGGCTGCATTTAGTGAGATATGGCTCAAAGTCCATGGGAGAAGCAATATAAAATAGGTGGAAATGGCTATTATATTGAGTTATTCCCTCCATATGGGATAGGCCCATGTGGGGGAGGTATAGAAGGACTAAGAGAGCTAGTTAAATAATGGGGAAAGTAGGATGAGGTGGCAAGATTCCTTGTGCCAACCCTCCACTTGTCCTCCTAGAGGTTTGAACATATTATAAAATTGTAAAGAGACCAAGGGAGTATCATAGACTTGAGATATGGGGCTTGATTTATGTGAAAAATTGTGGCAAAGGGTTATCGCACACAATTGAGAGTGCGTAACCACCTAGCCCACATGGGAGACTTTTCCACACACACCATGCATATGGGAGGATACATTAATGTGGAGAGACCCCCTCTTTTGGCTATAAAAGGAAGGAGCTATTCCTTGATGAGACACGCTCATTCTTGTAAAGCCACCTAGCTAGTATTTTGATATTTCCCTCTCATCCCTTCTTTCCAATAAGGTATGGTTCACTTCCCTTGATGTCTACATCTCAACATTCCTCCTCCTATCATGTATATGCTTCTCTTCCCCCTCCCTTTCCCCTTGTGTCATAGTCTCCCTTTTCCTTCCCTCCACTTCTAATTCCTTTTTCACCCCTATGACATCCCTTCGCCCTCATGATCTCCTCTTCTCTATGGCCTTTGAGCGTCGCCGTACTTAGCCTCTAGCCTCTGGTCTCGATTACTTTTTCGACTAAAAGTTTTGGTGTGGCTGTTGGGATACGAATCTCCACGGCTAGTGGCGAATCTTCTACTCACAGTTTTCTGCGCTCACCTGTGCGAAAGTCCAGAACTCACCTGTGCGACAGTTCTCTAGACTGCTGCGATTTCTGGTTGCAGACAGTCTTATGCATTCACCCGCATGACAGTTCTCTGGACTGCTGTGACTTCTGGTTGCGGACAGTTTTCTGTGCTCACCTGCACGACAGTTCCGACAGTTCTCTGGACTATTGCGGCCTCTGGTCGCGAACTGTTTTCTGAGCCCTTGCAAAAGAGTAACAACAGATCCCGCGCCCCCCTATCTCTCCTTCTCTTTCTCTTTCTCCTCTCCTTCTCCTCTCCTCTCCTCTCTTTTTATTAAAGAGTAGGATTGGAACCCAAGACCTCCCCCTTCACAAAAGAAAGTCTTATCATTGGGCCAACAAGTTGGAAGTGGTAAAAATGTAATGATTTTTGTTTATATATTGAAATCGTGGGAACTGTAACTCTCTAATCGTAGGGAGTTTGCTCTTGCTGTAAAAAGCAAAAATACTTCATTTTATGTGCTCTATCCACATCTCTTGCTAGATCGCCGATTCAGAACATCTCCAAGCTCACTTCAGGAACGCACGCCTCACGAGAAGGGTGGACATTTATGTCACTTCTCGACGCGTTTAAGGAATTGGTGCCTGTTCCTTTGCACCTTCGGCTACCAATGCACGAGATGTCTTCCTTGATCTTCATGTCGACCTTCAACGGCTGATTGTCCAGTGCATTATTGAAGGAGATGACGGGTGGAATGATACACCGTGGATGATTCATGGTGAGAACTACTGATACGCTGGGAGGATTTTGACTTTACTTCTACTCATTGTGCGGTGATCGAACTACTCGCTGCTTCAGAGGTAATTAAAACGGTGTCCTTCATCGAAGGGTGGGATGCTCCCCAAGCTTGGGGGGAGATTTGGCGCATCTGCCTGTTGATTCCTGTGGAAAAGCTTGTCCTGAATGGTTTATTCACAATCTCATTACAAAGGTTTCTAGGCCTTGGCTATGGTTGGTAATGTTTCGACCAAGGAATCCATTTGTACGTAATCAGCCTTTTGTGCCTCATTTCGAGCTTCAAATTGTAATTCTTTTTGGGCTTAAGATAAACTATCAACAAAGGATTGCAAGTTTATTTGGTGCTGAACGTTTGGCTCAAGTGTTGAATTCTCCCCACCCTCTCCTCCTACCTATCTTGGACTACCGAGAAACTTGGGATGTCTGAATTTTAGTCTTGGTGTGATGACATCTTGGATTCTTCAATTTGATGGAGCTTACAAACCTTCGACCAAGGCTTCTGGCATGGGTGTGAAGCTCACTTCACCGGGTGGTGAGGAGTATTGTTACAGCAAGTCTTCACCTGCAAGTACTTGCAATCAAGCTGAGTACTCGGCGCTCATTTTTGGGCTACAAAAGGCACAAGAACATCATGCCAAGAAATTGGAGGTGCAAGGAGATTCTCAACTAGTGTGTGAACAAGTTAGTGGAAGGTGGAAGGTGCGGAGCAAAGGCTTGGTTCCATGACATCAACAAGCCTTGGAACTTTGCAACCAATTTGAAGAGGTAAAAATTCAGCATATCCCTCGAGCTCGAAATCTTGTTGCTGATTTCTTGGCACGTGAAGCTTGTACTTCAATCACGCATGACGCGAGTGGAAGCGCCACCCCAACAAAGCCGCAAGCCACGAAGGAGGGTAATCATTTGTAAGGAATGCAAAGGTTGTGGTCATCATGAAACTAAGTGTTGGGCATACTTGATACGAGTTCACCGACTTCGGAAGATCATGAGGAGGGTTCTCAAGGGCATTGCTCAAAAGAAGGATGCCAGACCGCACACCTCTTGAAGAAATAGCATGGCGACTACAAGAACTGGAAGAAGCTGAAGGTGATGTGCAAGCTCTCCAACTGTTGACATTTGTCATGGCATTCTTGTTTGCCTTGATGAACAACCTCATGCAACGCCACGCCTCTAACCCTCGCTTGTAATGATCGATGTGATATCATGAGGGTTGGTCCTTTTAAGATTATCTATGTGCTATTCTATGCTAAAGATTCTTCTCGTGTAATATTTCACACTACTCCAGTCACACCCTACCCTGCCTATGTGTGCTTTTTGGATGTATCTTCACCCGATTTTCAGTTCAAGCTTCCTCTTACTATTGCTCGTCCATAGATAAGCCCCTCTTTTCCATCTTCCAAGCATGGCTGACATTCTTGTGTTTTGTGGATGGGTAGAAGAAAATCCAAATGAGTATCTTGTGGCTTTCAAGCGCCGTTGTGTTTCTCTCAACTTTCTTACTGAAGACAGATGGCTATTGGTTCTTCCCACATTTCTAGAGGGTTTGGCTCAAGTGTGGTATGAGAAGCAAGCTGAAGACGTTCGCCAAAGCTGGCCAAGGTTGACAGCAGTGATGATTGAGTATTTCGGCAAAGAAGAGGAGCCGGAGAATGTGTACCTGCAGGTGGCAAACTTGAAGCAGTCAGAAGGTGAGACGGCACGTCGATATGTGGATCGAGCGGCCGTGCTCTTGGACCATTTGATTGCCACACAGGAGGACAATGCCGGGTTTCGAGCTAGAATGACTCAGCATGTGCTGGGCTACCTTGTAGCAGGAGCGAGTGATGAATTCCGCCTCAAGCTTAAATGGGAGAATCCTGAAACTATGGTGCTAGCGCATGAGATTGCTCAAAAGTTTGATAAAGTTCAGTTTGACCCCGCTTCAAAGAAGACGATTGTCCCTCCGCATCCCCCTCAATTCCTGCAACAACAACCTGGGGGGTCAAACTCAGGGGTATACCCCCACCCCTCATTAGGGATGTATCCACCGCCTCCACCTCAAATGTATGGTCCTCCCTTAGATGCTTACCCTTAACAAGGTGAATATCCTCATCCTCCGCCTCAAAGATTTCCCCAGCCTCGCCCACGAGCCCCCCTCCTCTCTACTCCCGTGGCCCCTCCAACTAAAGAGGCCCCCCCTGCAATAGAACCTGGAGTCAATGACCTAGCCAAGGCCCTAAATGACCTTCGGCTTGAAATGGTGGGCATCAGAAATCAAGCCAACCACCCTCCAAGAGATCATGCTAATGTTGTATGCTACGAGTGCCACCAGAAGGGTCATTATCGCACAGAATGTCCCAATATTCCAAGGGTGAATCTTCTAAGTGAGTCAGGCACTGAGGATTCTGATGTAGAGATCCTTGACCTCGGGAAAAGAAGTCGTGCCACCTCGGACCCCTCTCCAAACCGTGGATCGGGCCGCCCCAGGAAGAAGGTGTCCTTCTCAGAGCCCTCAGATGCTGAGATGGCAGACCCACCAACAGAGAAGACTAAAAGATCTCGCAGGAGTAAGTGGTCACCCTCGAATTTTCCCATCGGCTCAGGGCAAGAGGACTATTCGGTCGTTCAGAACCTTGCTCATCGGACTTTGAGCATCACACTCCCTCAACTAATAGCATTAAGCCCTAAGGTGAGACGTGAGCTGCAGCAAGGTCTCTCAACAAGGAAGAGCAAGAAAAAGGGAAAGGTACGAGAGGTATCTTCTATCTCTGAAGAAATTGATCGGCATCTGCACACAGTAGATGTCATCATAGATAATTGCCGTGTCAAAAATGTGTGTGTTGATGGGGGAGTTGCATGTAATATCATGGTGCCCCGAATCATGAAGAAATTGAATTTGAAATGTACAAGGCGTTCCTCCACTCGAATCAAGGTAGCAGATGGTCGACGACTCTCCACCATGGGAGTCATTGAGGATTTGCCCATCACTGTCAATGGGTTGACCACCACTGTCAATTTCTATATAGTGGACATTGAAGATACAGGCAGAAGTTACCCAGCCATACTCAGGAGACCATGGTTGAGAAAGAGTGATGCAGTCAGCTATTGGAAGACAGGACACATGTCTTTTGGTGCTTCCAAGGAGAAGATCCCGGTGCAACCTGGTGCCATGGAACCGAAAGAAGAAGAGGAGCATGACAGTGATATACTCTCATCCTCAGTGTCTGAGTCCATGGAAGAATCAAATGGGGGGGAGGAATTCTCAGAGGAGGAAGTTTACATGATGGGGGTGTCTCCAACCCTGCCACCTGCCGAAAAGATAACAGCTAGTCCTCAACAGCTCGAATCAATGCTTTCTCCAGACCTCACTCCAAGTGAGAAAGATGAGTTTCTTGAAATGTTCAAAGATTTCCCTGACCTCTTTGCAACTAGCTACCACCACCTTCGCCATGTGATTGCCATAGAGCACAAGATAGAGCTGAAGCCTGATGCAAAGCTTGTGGCTCAGAAGTATCAGAGATTAGGGCCCCTGCAGACCGATGCTTTGCGCTCCGAGTTGCAAAAGCTTGTAGAGGCTGGGTTTATTGTTCCGGTTCACAATACTGAATGGGTTTCACCAGTGGTAGTCATCCCAAAGAAAAACAACAAGTGGTGGGTCTACATCGACTATAAGAAACTCAATGCTGCCACCAAGAGGGATCATCATCCTCTGCCCTTTCAAGACCTCATTCTTGAGAAGGTAAGTGGTCATGAGATGTATACTTTTTGTGATGGTTACTCTAGATTTTATCAAATCAGAATTGCCGAGGAAGATGTGCTTAAAACCACATTTGCCACGCCCTGGGGGACATTTGCATTCAAAGTAATGCCATTTGGCCTCACCAATGCTCCTGCTACCTTTCAAAGATTTATGCAGATGGTGTTTGCTCCTTATTTGGGGGATTTCTTGGAAGTGTTTTTAGATGATTTTTGTATATTCTCATCACGTAAGGAGCACATCATGAAGGTTAGATTGGCCTTCCAAAGGGTCAATGATGCAAATGGCAGTCTCAACCTTGAGAAATGCACCATTGGAGCCACTCAAGGGAGGTTATTGGGACATGTTGTCTCATCCGAGGGTATCAAGCCTGACCCCGAGAAGGTAGAAGCCATCCTCAAGCTCTCCCCACCTACAACCAAACGTCAGGTATGCTCATTTGTCAATCTAGCAGGATACTATCGCCGCTTCATTGATCAATATGCTGCTTTGACACGGCCCATGACTATGCTATTAAAAGATGGGGTTGATTTCTCTTGGGATGAGGATTGTGATCATGGGTTTGCACAAATCAAGAATGCTCTGGCTTCAGAACCCATTCTTCGCAATCCAGACTAGTCAAAGACCTTCTATATCAATCCTGGGTTTGGTGAGCACACTCTGGCAGGTATTCTTCTCCAGCAAGGGGAGGATCGGTTCATGTACCCCGTTCGATTTGCTTCTCGACAATTGCTCGACACTGAGCGACGCTATTTAGAGGCTGACAAGCATGCATTGTCTTTGGTGTTTTGCATTGAGAAATTTAAGCATTATGTGGCTGGAAAGTCCTTCTTTATACTCACTGGCACTGGTCTTGCAAAGCAGGTTCTTCAATCACCAAATCCCATTGGCCGGTTGGCCAAATGGTTGGCAGTTCTACAAGAATATGATTTTTCTTTCAAAATTGTAAAAGGGAGTTGTTCCAACTTGAAGAATGCTTTGATTGATTTAGAGGAGTGCCTTGATGTAACCCTGGTAGCAGCCATAGAAGTTGGGGATCCTTGGTATGGTGGTATCTACAAGTTTTTGACCGCTTTCTCCTTTCCTTCAGAAAGTACAAGCTATGAGAGAAAGAAGATCCGCAGAGATAGTAGGCGCTACACCCTCCTTGATGGGGTGTTGTACCGTCAAGGCATGGATGGGGTACTCAAATGGGCCATTGATGCAGATGAAGTGCCTAAGGTATTGAAGCATTATCATGATGGATTTTGTGGAGGCCACTATGCCAGTGACTATACAGCTAAGAAGATTTTACATGCTGGATACTATTGGCCGACCTTGTTCAAGGATGTCACTTTGTATTGCAAAACCTGTGAACCATGTCAATTCTTCGGTAGGAAGGATTTGTGTCCTGGGCAACATCACCCAGTGATGTCCATCCATCTGTTTCAGAAGTGGGGAATCGATTTTGTCGGACCCTTGCCCATGACTGCCCGCAAAAAGAAGTATCTTTTGGTAGCCACTCAGTATGTCACTAAGTGGGCTGAAGCTATCGCCCTCTTTGCTGCCGATGGCAAGGCAGTTTCAAATTTCATACTTGAATGTATCCTAGGCTGCATTTAGTGAGATATGGCTCAAAGTCCATGGGAGAAGCAATATAAAATAGGTGGAAATGGCTATTATATTGAGTTATTCCCTCCATATGGGATAGGCCCATGTGGGGGAGGTATAGAAGGACCAAGAGAGCTAGTTAAATAATGGGGAAAGTAGGATGAGGTGGCAAGATTCCTTGTGCCAACCCTCCACTTGTCCTCCTAGAGGTTTGAACATATTATAAAATTGGAAAGAGACCAAGGGAGTATCATAGACTTGAGATATGGGGCTTGATTTATGTGGAAAATTGTGGCAAAGGGTTGTCGCACACAATTGAGAGTGCGTAACCACCTAGTCCACATGGGAGACTTTTCCACACACACCATGCATGTGGGAGGATACATTAATGTGGAGAGACCCCCTCTTTTGGCTATAAAAGGAAGGGGCTATTCCTTGATGAGACACGCTCATTCTTGTAAAGCCACCTAGCTAGTATTTTGATATTTCCCTCTCATCCCTTCTTTCCAATAAAGTATGGTTCACTTCCCTTGATGTCTACATCTCAACATTCCTCCTCCTATCATGTATATGCTTCTCTTTCCCCTCTCCCTTTCCCCTTGTGTCATAGTCTCCCTTTTCCTTCCCTCCACTTCTAATTCCTTTTTCACCCCTATGACATCCCTTCGCCCTCATGATCTCCTCTTCTCTATGGCCTTTGAGCGTCGCCGTACTTAGCCTCTAGCCTCTGGTCTTGATTACTTTTCTGGCTAAAAGTGTTCAGCTTTGCAGGTGGTGCAATGTCGTGGATGTCTCATGCATAGAAGTTCGTTGCTTTGTCTACCACAGAGGCTGAGTATGTTGTAGCCACAAAGGGTTGCAAGGAGGCTATATGGCTTGATCAGCTAGTAGGAGATTTGGGGATTCATACAGGTGTATCGACATTGCATAGTGATTCCATCAGTGCTATTCAGCTAGCACAGAATCCGGTCTTTCATGCAAGGACCAAACACATTGAGGTCAGGTACCATTTCATCATGGAGGTACTTGAGGACAAGCACATAGAGCTTGTGAAGGTCCATACAGATGATAACCTTGCAGATATGTTGACAAAGAGTCTACCTAGTCAGCAGTTTGAGTATTGTCATGTATTGATGGGCATTGGATAGTATGCTCCCTAGTTGTTCTCCTTTAAAGGCACATTGTCCTTTAAGTGGGAGGTTGTGGGGGTTAAAGGTCACCGTGCCTTTACCCTGGTTATGTACAATACTCAAACACATATATAAATGAATGAAAAAGAAGATTAGGGTGTTCTACACCCACCAAAACTTGTGTGGCACTTTGTTTCTCTCTCTCCCTCTTCCGTTCTTGCGTCTGTTGAGAGCACTCTCACACCTCAACTTGGTATCAAAGCTTAGTTCAGGGCATCAAACCGCCTTGGATGTGATAGACTTTAGACACCAAGCCAAGAACTTGGAAAAGTCATGGGAAAGGCACCATGGTGAGAACCGAGTGAAGGATGCATTCTCAAGACCAAGGTGGTGGGCACACACATGTGGGAAATCTTGTCTTTGAGGATCAAGTTGTAAGACATGTGCATGGATTGCATAGATAGACCGAGGTGAGTGATGGTCAATCGGCTCCATTGCCACATATGGATGGGAGTTTCCAAGGTTCAGTATGATGGGTGCATTGATCTCAAGGGGATGTCTCAGTCATTGATTGTCTAAGCGATGGCCAAGGCTATGAATCGAACATCACGTTTCCAAAAGCAGAGTGATGGGCGCATTGTTCGAGGGGACGTTTTGGGTGAACACCTACTTGGCAAGGGTGAAAGTCACATGGGGAGATTGGGAATGACGGATGACGTCAATAGGCAATGGATATCGTTAGCATGTGAGCGCACGTAAGCACAAATGGGATGCAAGCAAAATAGGAGTGGAGCCAACCCATAGGCACAAGAATAATGCGAGCAGTGCCACTCCAAGGGAAAAGAGGATAATAGGATTAGTGGGAAATGGTACATGATGCAGAAGGACCAAGGTCAAAGGGCTACTATAAGTTGGAGTAAAGGCAGAGGGTTGGTAGCTATGTAAGTAGTGCATGATGACAATGCAGTTGTAATCGATGAGACTCAGCACAAGGACACGAGGGATGCGAGGAGATTCTTTAAAGGTGTCAAATCAAACCTCAAGGGACAAAGGCATGGCACAGATACGCATGAGATGGTGATGAGAACACAAGGGACGTGTATCGAGACCTTCACTCAAACATCAAAGTGCAAGGCAGATGCAGGGGGCATCTCCACCAGGTCGATCCAACGAAGCAAAACCAAGGGGTAAGTCAAGAATGGTCACGGTGGGTATGAGCAAGAGCAGAGTTGCATGACATGAATCTTCATGGAGAAAATCTACAGCGGGGAGTTGCATAATGTGGATTAACAAAAGAGTAGGCCTGACAAGTAAGGCGCCACTCTTCAACGGGAAAGCCAAGTGGGGACAATGGATAGTTGTGACATGACAAGCAACGCGAGGATCCGATGAGCAATTCACCACTCAAGAACCATGAGGTTGATTGAGAAATGGACTCAATTAATCTCGGGATGCATGGTGGAAAATTGGCTTCAGAATGAGTTATGGAACCACCGTTTGTAAATGAATGCGTAAATGGATGTATATGATAGATTAGAATAGAGTAGCGGGTGAGTATAGTTGGGAAACCTAGTGCACCAGTTGATATAGTGATGGCTTGGATACATCTATACATCACTATAAATATATTCATGAGGACATGAACTCAATAGGATGATGGAGAGTATAAGGGAAGTAGAGATCCCTTCACAGGTATGGTGCCAACCTCTTGTATATATGATGAATAAAAATGATATTTGACATTTCGGGCTAGAGAGCATGGAACAAGAGGTGGAGGGGACGTGAGGCTAGGTGGACTAGCATGCACAACATGCACCACGCATAGCCCCTGGAAGTCTAGATGAGTGTCTAGCATGGTAGCAGGTAGCTCTCAAAAATGGATGTTTCTTGGTCGTTTGGATATGGATTGAGGCAAGACCTATGCCATTGCGAAGAGCAAAAAGGCTCTTTGACAGTAGCACATCAGTCTAGAGTGAAAGGCTACTAGTCATAGTAGTTTTGGGAAGAAATCCAAATGGGTCTTGAGAGTGCAATCTCATGGAGGGGCTGGCTCCAAGTGCACTAGATGTTGGAGACTCAAGGAAAGAGAGGTTATGGGCCACAGATGTGTATGAGTATGAGCTAGTTGTGGAGTTCCTCATGGTTGGCTTGGATCTTGAAAGTTGTGGAAATCAAACTATGAATTTAGACATTCCTGCCACAACTACTAGAGACGGTGGCCAATTCAAGCTTTGTGACTCACGAGAATAGGAGCTTGGCGACCTTGTCATGGGGATCGCCTTGAGGAGATAAGTATGACATGTGAGATCTGCACGTAGGAGGGTGGCTCATGTTGGGATCAACATGGATGTGAGGCAGATGCAAGCTAGCTCGAGATTCAGCTAAGGGTCAGCGGACTAGCACCTTACATCCAGGGATATCATGTTTCCTTTGACAATATACTTTTGGCATCGAAAACTTTTTGCATAGCCATGGAAAGGGCACAAGTGGAGGTGGCTCAACATCATGAAGACTCCTACATTAAGTGGGACACTACTATCCGATCCACCATCTCTCATCTTGCTTACGAGTGGGAATAGCAGTACAAAGTCAGCAATAGGTTGTGGTAGGCAGCTTTTCTGTCATGGCTCTAACTCCAAATTGGACCTGAATCCTCACTATTATCCAATTGGAGTTTCAGTAGCAAGGTCGTGAGCTTTGTCCGACAATTACTCAATCAATTGATGGCAAGAAAGAAAACATGGAATTATCTCCCTCCTTATAGAATATATTTACAGGAAGAATGAATAATTAAGAATGCTTTTGGGTCAAATTTGGAAGGAGTGTTTTAGTCCTTTAGATCAATCTAAAATCAAGGGCCTAAAATTGTACATGGCTCACAAAAGGTTGCTTTTCTAGAAAGCATGTTTCAAACCCTTGGATCTTCATAAAGATCAATGCCTATAATCATGACACATGGCTTAATGAGGGCTTAGAAAAGGAAAACTTCCTTCTAGGCTGCCTACGGTAAAAAGGAGGAAGAAGGCTGGCTTGCATCCATCAAGCAATCATTAAGGGTATCCTTGATAGTGACCCCTCAAGATTAGTTCATTTCCACCATTCTGGCAAGCCTGGGAACTTGAGCGACGGAGACGGTTAGAACTAAAAGCCATCAAAATTGGCTAATAGTATGGGACTTCCCTTTGAAAGTTTTTTTCCATACAAATAGGGGAGCTATGAGAGAAAAAAATCCATTAATTTGTCTAGGGGAAACTAATAGGGGTGAAAAGGAAGTGATCATAATCTAAGGTACAACCTAAAAATTAAAGATCTTTCTAGATGGAGGTTTAAAGCCCCTTAAAAAATTCCCCATTGCTTTCCTCTCCATGCTGCCCTTCCGGCCCTCTACTATAGCCACTCCCTCCTCCAATTGATGTTCCCTCCATCCGCCTCCAGCTGTCTCCCTACCTCTGCGCATATCCACTTCTAGCCTCAACCTCACTCCTCACATTTCCATCTCCAACCTTAGCATTGTACTTCCCTCCCTTTGCTGTGTTTGCTGCCGCTATCCTTACACCCGATTCTCCCTACTACAACAAAAGACCAAGGTGGATTGGAGGGTGGAAACCTATGATGGCAAAATCTGTGATGTCTGGTAGCTTTAAGGGTGAGGGAGGGGTGATGGTTGGGGGCTACGGGGAGGCGATCAGCTTGAAAATTTTGTAATAAAGGCCCAAACCCTTTTTTTCTGCATGGGTTGTGCCTCTGGGCATAGTGGCATCATGCTCTTCAATCTCGATCTTGGTGACCTGGGAGATTGCCAACCGTATGCGAAACAATCCAACACCTACTCATAGCTGTCCGGCTCTAATGACAACGCACGGGCTTTGAGGTGGAGGGAGAGGCTAAGGGACTGGGCAAGGGAAGGGATGTGGGAGGGGCTTGAGCAGAGGGAGTGAGAAGGGGAGGGCAACGGGCTAGAGGGGAGGGAGTCTTCGAGGTAGGGACGGAGTGGCTGCTGGCGGCGACCGGGGAGTGGCTACGTGCAGGGTGGCGAGGGAGGCGGAGGGAGAGGGGCAGAGAGTAGGGTGGCGAGGTGGAGGGGAGGGGGATTAATTTACATTAGGGGATTAATTAAATGTAGATTAATTTACATTAGGGGATTAGCTTAGGTTAGTGGTTCAATTAAATCACCAAATAATTTTTTCAATGAAGCCATGAAATCTTCTAACTTTTGTTAATGCAATGCATATTCCGAATGCCAAGGCAATTGAAACTGAAAATTACAAACCTAATACAAAATGCTTGATGCAAATCCAATGCTCGAGCGCAAAGTTGCATATTTTTTTGAATTAGTGTAGCCATTAGGAGAAAACAATGAGGGAGATGATAGATAGAGTTTTGGACTAGCATGAGAAGGAATTCACAAAGTACTAGCACATTGTCAATGCCTTCATTAAGGAGTTAAGTACCATTGTGGGAGAATTGGCTGTATAGGATGCAGAATACTAATCAATTACTGGAAGTCTTGCAAAGTAGAGTTTGGGAGCAGTAGAGAGCATGGTCAGCTCATCCTTTCACAATGCCCGAGCTCCAAAGAAGCCCTCAACACAAATGGCAAAAGACAAAGTGCCTCACCAAGATGGCCTCACCACCGAGTTTCTCCAAACCTTTTGGGACTCCTTAAGCCAAGAACTGATGAATATGGTAGTAAGATATCTTGGTGCCATGCCGGGTTTGGGCATTACTTTACATCAAAGGCTTGAGTGGTTCAAGTTAAAAATCAAAGAAAAACTCAAGAGATGGCACAGTATTTGCCTAGGTTAGAACTCCAGAGTACCCATCGACTGGCATATCTTGGCAGTGGCTACCACTTATGTAGCATCAATCTAGCACTTCTAAAAAGGTAAGTGGCTCAAAATTGGGTGAATGATGAGTGCATTTGTTTAAATCGAGGAGTGAGGAAAAAGAAGAATGCACACAGTCTCGTGGGGAACCATGAAGGCCCCAAAGTTGCATGGAGGTGCTAATTCACCAGATATTTAGCTAAAAAACATTGCCTTGATTAGCAAATGATTGCCATTCTTATTTGAAAGTAGTTCTCCATGAGTGCAGATCATAAAAGAGTTCATTAGCAAAGGTAAAGGAAGAGGGGTCAAGTCCCTAACATGACGACTACCTTTGTTCTGAATTCCCCATGCATATACAGGGTCGGCAGACATAGTACCTAGCCTCATTATAGCTTGGAAGACCTGCATGGGATTGATGATGTAGAAGGGTCAGGAGGACTCAAAGGCGACACCAGTCTCTGTGAAAATGTTTGGTGGAGCCCTGCCGCATAGAGGGGGCTTTGCCTTTGCCAACTACGACTTCATAAGAGCCCGTAACATTGCTAAGAAAAGTATTTAGATTTGGTTGGACTTGTCGGGTCAAGGTACCATAGATTTCACCATGGAGCAAGCTAGGTCTTTATTGAATGATGGGGAGATAGAGCTCATCCGAGGTGTCATGGAGAAATTTTGTTGAATGATGGGGAGATAGAGCTCATCCGAGGTGTCATGGAGAACATTATGAATTATGTTCCATCCAATACCTACCCCTCATAGGCATGGAGGGTCAACCAATGGAACATGGCAAAAGTTTGCCTTTGCAAAATCTCGTCAAAGGTGGTCTATAAACAACTAATCAAGGAGGCCTAAGTTATCCCACATCTAAATAGGACGTGGAAGCACAAAAGAGGAAAGTCTCGGTGGAGAGAAAGACTCAAAGTAATTTGGAAGAGGTGTATTGCAGGGAAGGCTAGATTCCTTACGTAGAAGATCATCAACTAGTGATTCCCACTAAGGGCCCAGCTAGCCAGGCACATCCAAGTTTACCCCTAATGTCCCTTATACCGCAGATCGAATGGGATTGTGAGCCACCTTATGTGGAGCTATGTAGTCACAAGAGGAGTCTAGTTTCAGATGGAAAGCACCATTCAAAAACTAGGGCTCATGTTGCGCTCCCTCTTAGGTGTACAATGGAGGATAGTTCTCATCAATGATGCCTCCTGTCTCCCCTCTGTGTTAGCATCCAGTTGGCCTTACCTGAGAATGTTCATCTTCATGGCTATTTGGGAGCTTCAAAACCACATAATATTTCAATGAAAGATACAAATAGGTCATGTAGAAAACAACATTTTTGGACCTGGGAAGGGCAAATTTGAGGGACCGTCAATACTTCTTGATTGAGTTCTGTGCATTAGGTTGCATCAACAGATGCCTTGATGAGAGTGAGACTAACCTTCTTTGAGTCATCAATGTTGTGCTCAACACTGAGATCTTCTTCAAGATACTAAATCACACACTAACGGTACTTGACATCAATGTTGTATACACTAAACCTCTCCAATCTAACCTCATCATGGCTTTCCCACACCATATTACTACTGTTCTTATCTCTAAGTGATCTGGCACTGCAAGTGACCCAACACAATAAGGTACTGATCTCATTGCAGCAGCAGCTGGCCCTCACATCACTACAACCAATTTCTCAATTTCTTAGTACTCTTTGATAGAAGTTTCTACATAGGGTTGCCTCCACAGATGCCTTCATGCTTTCAGTAATCGATGGTGAGATTTACCTTCTTTGAATCATGTCTTAATACGAAGCTCTTCTTCAAGATACTTGATCACACATTGATGGTAGTAGTATGTAGAGATCGATGTTGTATATGCTAAACCTCTCCAATTCAGCCTTATTGTGATTTCCCCATGCTAAAATACCATTGTTCTCATCGCTGCACATGACCTAGCACAATGAGGAACTTATCTACTTGCACCAGGCCCTCACAGGACTACATTCAATGTCACACTTGACAACACCTCCAACTCCAGCCTTGATTCTATGTTTGGTTAAGGGGTCATACTTATGTTCTTTTAATTTGAGTAGAGGTAAATACTAGGCCCTCAACATGACACACACTGAGGCATATGGTTGAGTATGTTCACCTTTTAATTTCAATAAGTGGAAATACCTATGTCCTTTTTAGTTTGAGAAGAATGCTAAATTTATCTAATGGACCATAGATGGATGGGGAATGCCACTATTCAATTCAATTGTAGTGGCTACTCAATCACAATCCTAGAGGTCTAGATGCTATAGCCAATGAGCTAGCATTAACAATAATGTCATGTGAGGAATGGAAGAATCTATTGCACTAAAGTAGGAGCACAAATATAAATTAGTGGTGACTAAGTCTAAGTGGCTATTTCCAGATGTGTCTAAGAAGATGAGCTATGCTATCCAAACTTATAGTCTAGATTTGCCTATTCTAATGCATGATAACATGCAACTTGACCAGCTTCTTGGACTAACTTCCAAATTAAGATGGATCGAGCTACTGATATCTACGCAATGTTTCCAAGCCAATTTGGTTCGAGACTATTCATCCACCAATCTACCCCATTTATTTGAGGTGGAGAAGGTGCAGCTACTGCATGCCTTATCTATCGGCATCTCTTCTTGTGCTCCCCTTAAGATTGATGTTATTTTTTGAAAGGCCTTTGAAAGTTTCAATAATAACACACCAAAGGGATTATTGCCTTTGTGGTATTCTAAGAGGACTTGACTATTGATTATAAAATTTTCAAGACTCTTGCTAGTCATGGGGCTATTTGTGGAACTCATTACTATTCTTTAGCAAAAGCCCAATATGTGCAGTACATGACTAGTTATGTACTCAATTTTTCATATTGACTATGGAAGATATTGGATATGACAATGTTACCAATTTAGTGGGATTCAAGGTTGCCAAAGATTCTAAGTGGAAATCCTATTACGATGCTACTATATCTTACCATCACTATTTAAATAGGAATGTATATGTGTATTTTGAAAAATACTATGAACTCGGTTGATGTTCATCATCATGCCCTAAATATCTTTATTCCTTTTCTTTGCGGTAAAAGCTTCAAAATTCTATTAAAGAAATATGTACAAGAAGAAAGAAAATTTGACTGTCCAATAAAGAAGGCACTGTACTTTAGTTCCATACACAACTTATTGCTTTGAAAGCCTCATGATTCTGACCAAAATACTTGATAGCTCTTCTAATCTCCTCAATCCCTTCTTCAATCGGTAGCCTCCCACTATAAAAGCCTCTAAAAACAACATTTTTCCTTAATTTCCAAATGAGACTATTCACAAGGCCTCCGACCAGCTACTACTACTGCTGCTGCCAGACGCCATAAACCATGTCATTCATATCATCCATGTCTCCAAGCAGGGGAGCCTTCCATTGAGCTTTTAAAAAACATGCATTTTACTTAGCCTTCCATGGATGTCTCTCCAAATTCACAAGGAACCATACATTCCCATAAGAAGTGCATATGCATCTCTTTGAATCTATTGCACAAAGGGCATATGGCTAACTCTGGTATTCCACTTAAAAATTCTAGATTTGATGGGTAGGTTTCCAACTATAACCCTCCATTGAGTTTAAAGTAAGGCATAGCCTTCCATACTATGTTGACTCTCAAGAACCACACAAAAGTCCTATCTAGAGGAGCATGACACCTCCACTTAACTCCTGGCCATCTCAGCTATCTATAGAAATTACTTGGTCATTAAAGTATTTTAACTTGACTTTAGAAAGAGGCTTATCAGATCTATGCATAATTCTCCCATAGACGACATCTTCCAATATAAAGTTGACTTGTAGGCCAATCATCCTTGATTCTGTTCATCACTAGTTGTAAGAACAGGACTTCTGCCTCTGACATATTGGACCTCTACATAAATACCCCAATTTCTTCCCACTTACATCCTCCAAGATCCCAAAATTTTTTGAATGATTTCAAGCCCTTTTTGTAAAGTTTGGCCACCAGTCTATGGTGGGTAAGAGAAAAGGCAGGCCCACTCACTAATGCCCAATTAGCTAACCATGGAGATCTACCTAGAGATGAATCTCCATGAAGAGATCTTAGACCACCTCAAGAGCTCCTTGTACCTTAGCCTTCCACACCTAAAGTAGCTTAGAAAGAAAATCAAACTGTGGAATTTAGAATTGGGAAATTTGATAACAGAATGTCCTACCCCAATCCCCTTGGGTACATGAAGACACATTAAAAATCTGGCAATGATTGCCCATGGTTGAGCGCTCCCTAGCTACAACAACCATTCAGCGCATAAAGTCTCATTTTTTTCCTTCTTTCGAACTAAACCTAGACCTCCCTCCTCCTTGGGGGTTACTACAAGCTCCCAATTATGCGTGCCATTTGCCTTCCCATACAAAATTAGCTATGCATCTATTAATCCTTTTCAAATAGGCCTTTGAAAATGGAAACACTGATAAGACAAAAACCATCAAAGATTCCAACATATGTTTTGTAATAGTGATTTTGCCAGCAAGGGACAACATCTTGCCAGATCCTTTTTCAGGCTTGCTCTTTATTTTCTGGAAGGCCCACTCAAATTTACTTTTAAGGGTAACTCCTACTCCCACTGGGCATCCAAGATATCTAATGATAATCAAAATCTGCTAGACCACTCTGGCTCATCATCATAGGATAACCAAACTGCAATAGTCTTGTCATCATTGATCAAGTCAAAAAGAGCTACAAATTCATGAAAGATACCAAGAAATCTTAAAATGTTCTCCTTCAAGCCTATAAGGAAATTTGAATTAGCATCTGCTAGTAGTCCATGCTTATTTTGATCATGTGTGCAACATGAGCATTGGAGTTTTAGTTTTCATCATCTTTGCAATTGATTTGTCTCGAGAATTATGAGCATAGATTTGAGCCATCAGGAATCCTAAGGACTCTCAAATTGCCACTGCTAAAGTGCAAGTCAATCTGAACCAAAAGTGGCTCTATCACGATGGTTAATAGTAAAAGATGCCAAAGGGAAACCTTTCCTTATAGTTCTCTGCATCCCAAAACCTCATCCCAAAACCTCAATAATGATAACCATTTATTGAGATCCTGGCCCAAGAATTTGAGAGCAACAATTTTGTTAACCTATAGAAACCTTTACCAAATCCAAGCGCTTCCATAGTGCTTAGAATGGACTTGTAAGAAATCCTATCATAAGCCTTTTTGAGATCCAAATTTAGCACAACCATCTTCTCATGTCCTGAAGCTCTTTGAGATGATTAATAGTGTGCGATCTTTGCATGTCTAAAGTGTGGCAATCAAATTGTTTTGTTCCAGTGACATGTCAATGCTGATTTGGTACCCATTGACAAGGAGGAGCTAAGAAGGCACCACATGTACATTAAGATGGATATTATGGTATTCTCACTTTGAGAGCCTTGTGAAATTGTGTGTAGCTTTTTCTTAATCGTGTGTAGATTCAAATCAACCAATTGACTTAGACTTTGCTTACCCTCAAAATGGGAAGCTCCAACTTTGTTCATAGATGCAGTTAGTTTGGTTAGTAGGAATAAACAAGTTCATTCTCATGAGTCAAATCAATTGCTCATTTTGCTAGAAGAGACTTGCCATGGGATTCGAAGATGATTGAAACTAAAACTCCAATGCTCATGTTGCACACATGATCAAAATAAGAATGGAATACTAGTAACATAGATTGAAAAGATACTAGGAACATAGATTGAAAATATTCGTTAGCTAGTGACACTCACACATGGTGGCACGTTTGTGCACACATACACATTCTAGTTTGAAGTTCAATTGAATAGCTCTTTCTAGAGCCACAAACACGGCTCCTCCACTGTGTACGGACCCACACATAGTGGAAGAGGCCCACGAATTTATGTTACTACTTGCAGTATCCAAAATTGTTGGAGCTGCAATACACTACCAACACTGTGGTGTCCGTTGGCCAAATTTTTGGTTCACCGACCATACGTTTATGCCAGCGCTTCCTTTCAACAAACATTTCAAATGACTTAATGAGAGATCTCAACAATGGAAGTGAAATGGAAGAAGGTGAGAGAGAGGGAGAGCTAGAAGAGAGAGCCACACAAGTTTGGTGGGTGCACCCTAATCTTCTATGTCATCCATATATATATGTGTTTGAGTATTGTACATAAGTAGTGTTAAGGTACAGCCACTGCCTTTAACCCCCACAACCTCCCACTTAAAGGCCAATGTGCCTTTAACAGAGCCAGTGGGCATACTGTCCAATTCCCATCAATACATGACAATACTTAAACCGCTTACTAGGTAGACTCTTCTCAACATATCTGCAGGGTTATCATCTGTATGAACCTTGACAAGCTCTATGCACTTGTCTTGAAGTACCTCCCTAATAAAATGGTACCTGACCTCAATGTATTTGGTCTTTGCATGAAAGACTAGATTCCGTGCTAGTTGAATAGCACTCATGGAATCACTATGCAAGGTCGGTACACTTGTATGGATCCCCAAATCTCCCACAATCCGATCAAGCTATACAGCCTCGTTGCAACCCTCTGTGGCTGCAACATACTTGGCCTCTATGATCTAAACACTCTAGCTGATCTTCTCAAGGGCATTTCAGCTTGCTGTTCCGCTACATATCAGCTACATTTGGCTCATCATTTCCACCAATAGATGATCCATCATCTGCCCTTGATTGTGTACCTATAGGAGTACTGAGTGGCACCATTTCCTATACCATTTCCTGCATGGATAGTTTGCTATCTATCAATACATGCAGGTGGATTCACATCCTGGAAAGTAATTCTTCTCATTTCCACATCCCTCATGGGTGTCTTATGCATCTTCTTCTCATTAAAGACCACATCATGGCTTCGTATGATCCTCTTTGCTTCTAGATCCCAGAGACGACAGACCCTCTCTCCACTTTCACCATAACCCAAAAGGATGCATTTCCTAGCCTTAGGATCTAGCTTCTTTCGAAGCTCTTTTGGCACATGTGCATATGCCTCACACCTAAATATATGCAAATGAGAGTAAGAGGGCTTCTTGACACTCCATGCCTCTTCAAGAATACCACCATCCAAACTCTTACTAGGTAATCTATTGATCACATGCACTACTGCAATCTTCATTGCCTCAGCCCAAAAACCACCAGAAAGACTTGCACTGGAAAGCATACATTGCAACCTTTGCTGAATGGTGTGGTTCATCTGTTTTGTAACTGGATTTTTCTTTGGAGTACAGGGGACATGGGCTCCCTCTTGATCCCACGTGTATCATAGAAATACTGAAAGTCATGAGAGAGATAATGTCCACCATTGTCGGTCCGTAGGCATTTAAGTGTTCTACCTAATTGATTTTCAACCCAACCCAACCATTTCTGAAATACTTGGAACACATGGCTCTTTTGAGCTATAGCATAAGCCCACACTTTCTTGATTGCATCATCAATGAATATCACATAGTATTCAGCCTCGCCTAATGACCGTACAGGCATGGGACCACATACGTCTAAATGCACCGAATCAATCTTTTCAAGATCTTTCGTTCCCCTTCTTTTATGGGCTGATTTAGTCTACTTCACATAGAGACAATGTTCACAAAATTCAAAATAAAAACAACTCAAATGCGGTACATAACCCAAACGGCATAAGAGTTTCATTCCATTCTGGCTCATGTGCCCCAACCGGCAATGCCACAAAAAAGTACTTGGTTGCTCGGTTATTTTGCAACAACATGATTAGACACCCCTGATACATGTAAGGGATACAATGTTCCACACTTGGCACCTCTTACAAAACCATTGAGCCCTTCTTAATTTTCCAACTCTAAAAACCAGTTCGATTTCATCTTCAAGCCTATGATTCCTCCATATCTTTCCACATGTAAAATGATTTTTCTCCATATCTTTGAATTGCAAAGTTGCACCATTAGATCAAGCCCAATGCTATTGTAATGACAACCCTTACTCTTTCAAGAAGCCATGATGTAGCATAAAACAATGTTTTGAAAGAAATTTAATGTGTGTCATGGTTGCTATCATCTAAGATGCAGAGATGGAAGGTCTATTACATCTCACCTTTCACATGAATGTATGTAATATGGACAAAGAAGGTGACTTGGTTACAATGCCAATGCATGGATTGTATCTCATTTTGCTCTTGCAATCTATAGCTCATGTCCATATGAAGATGAGTTTCAAAAATATGTCAATAAAGCAATGTTGTTCATGTACTTTATTGTAAAAATCTTCTACTACTTTTTACTCCCATTAGCATCAATGACAACTTCAATATCCTCAAGCATCTTGACCTACGTAGTCGAATAGTTTCATCAATTTCGCGAGGGAAACATTAATTTTTTCTTTCTCTGTTCAAAAAACTCGAGACATGATAAGTGCTTCCGATAGGCTTAATACACAACACACCTTTCCAAATTAATGTAACCCTCATCTTTGAAGGCTCATTAGCATAACAACCAAATCTGCGATCTCCACTACTACAAATCCCATTATTGTAGGAGCATGATTGACAATAAAATCCTAAACTTGAAGGTGCATGTGATGAAATTAATCCCTACAAATGACATTTTAAAATATTGAATGCAACATGTATATATGTCTTTGAGCTTCCTCACAAAAAAATCTTCAAGTGCTCAAAAGAGCAATGTTGTATTTTGACCTCCAAGTACATCATGTGAAATTTAAGGAATAGATCAACTTGCAACCTCCATCAAGTATGATAACAACAATAATGATCATGTAAATTAAACAAACTAAAACTAGAAATACTAATATCTTCCATCTAGTGTATAGTTGGGTAGTTTGTGCTAGTTAGTATGTATGTAGCTAGGTAGCTAGGTGCTATTATGTATCTACCCAGCTAGTATATAGAAACTAACTTACAACTAGTTTATAATCAAATAGAAGTTAGTAGCTAGCTAACTACTATATAGTAAGCTAGTTTGCAGCTAGTTAGTACTATACAACAAGCTAGTATATCGATAGCTAGTTTGGAAATAACTTGTTTGTAGCTAGCTAGTTGCTGACCAACATGCTACTTTATATATAGAGAACTACATTATTGCCAGCTAAATATTATGTAGCAAGCTAGTTTTCACATATCTAGTTTATATCTAGCTAGTTTGTAGCAAGCTAGTTTACAAATAGCTAGTTTGTGGAGCTACTTTACAGACAGCTAGTTTGTTGGAGCTATTTTACAGTGGTTAGTTTGTAGCCAAGGTAGCTAGCTACTTTGTAGTTGTACAACTTCTTTGTATCAACTATTAGCTAATCAATTTCTAGTTACCTATTATGTAGATTGGTAGGTAGGTAGCATGAATCCACCTAGCTAGTATGTAGCAAGCTAGTTTGTAGGAAGCTAGTATGTAGCTAGCTAGTTTACTAATAGCTACTTTGTAGCCCGTTGGTGTTTAAGTAATTAGCTTGATTACTAGAATGAGTGAATATAGCTATTGTGCACACCTTATTGAATAGATAACTAGTACACAAGTTACTTGGTATAGCCAATTATTGTTGTTTAAGTAAATAGATAACTTACTAGAATGCATCTAGCTATTGTGAAAACTAAATTATATCGATAACTAGTTTGAAATCACCCATTTCACATCGAGTATATAGATAACTAATGACTCCCTCATAAATTTTTCTCATGAGAGAACATATTAACTAACTACTGTTCTACTAATAGTATGCATATAGCCAATTAGTATGTAAGTAATAGGCAATAGAATGCATCTAGCTATTATGCAAACTAAATTGGATAGATAACTAGTATGAAATCACCCATTTCACATGTAGTATACAGATAACTAATTCTGCTGTGAACATATTAACTAACTATTGTGCTACTAAATAATATGCATTGAAATAGCACAAATAAAATGGTAGCGTATACAAATATGAATAAGTATGAGATGGTAGATTAAGGTAATCCCAAGATAAGTGAAGAAATGACTTGGTGTATTTCAAGGACATGTATTGTATGATGCACACATGATTTCCTACCTATCAACTTTGGGTAGAAATCCTCTTTATTTGGTGAGACATGAGTATGGGCATTGCAAAAAGAAAATACAAGCTCCTTCATCTATGGGCATTGCAAAATGAAAATACTAGCTTCTTCATCTAAGTAGTAATTGTATCAAAGGAAAAAGTCCATATTCCTTACGAATAGAAGTTCCATTCATGAATATTGAATCCTTTTGATGCTACATGATCATATAAACTAAGTAGCTCAGTGGACCCAGCATCACAATGCTAGACCTTTTGAGAAAAATCTCATCAAAAGACTTTGGTTGTTTCAATATGCTGAAGCTATTTGCTAATTAGTCTACACTCCCCTTCACATTCACCAATTAACCTATTCTATTGCTTAATTTACCGGCTTTCTCCCTCCTGCTACCGCTTTCTCCTTCTTGTCACGACCTGCTTTCTCCTCCCGCAGCCCTCCTGCTAGTCCCGCTTTCTCCTTCGCTCCCTCCTCCTCCTTCGCTCCCCAATCCTCCTCCTTCACTCCCTCCCTTCTCCCCACTCCTCGTCCTCCTTCATAGCTCCCTCCTTCTCCCCACTCCTCCTCCTCTCCTTCCTCCTTCCTTCTTCTCACTCCTCCGCTCCCTACTTCATCCTCTCCACTCCTTTCTCTCCTCGGCTCCCCTTCTTCCTCCTTGTATTGGGAGGGCTTCATAGCCCCCTGCCTGTTCTCTACGCCTCCCCCCCCCCCTTTCCTCTTATAAGGCTAGGCGTAGAAGTTTCTCGAATTCTGTCGAACTTCTCGAATTTTGTGGCTTCTTCAAGAAGCTCCCAACACTACACTTAATTCAACGTGCCCCCATGCCTTACGTTAATCAATCTGACCTTCAATCAAAGCAATAAGACCTTGTGTTAATCAACCTTTACGCCCCCCTCCTGTCGAAAGAAATTAATTAATACCCCGAATTCAATATGGGGTACCTAATTGCTAACTCTATACATAATTGCTTCATGGACTTGAGCTTTAGATTTCCCTCTCTTGTCTTGCAAATGCCTAAATAGTGGATGAAAAGATAAGCAATTGAATACATCCTTCAGAGTAAGGGCATCCATGCCCTATGTTTGGATTTAAAAAAATTTTAACACTTCATTACATATCTATTGTCATTGTTGATAATTAATTTTTGTATTGTGCTTCTGCATATTTGAGTCCCTCAAATTGGCTTTGTTGCATTGCTCCCTTTTCTTTTTGGCTAAATATTCCCTTATGGTGATCTCCTCTGATGCACATGACAAACAATGTGACGCGAATATTTTAGGTGAAGCTAAAGAGGCAACCACAACCTATAAGGGAATGAACATGGAAGAGTTGGCTACAAAGCTATTAAACCAACTGATCCAACAGTGGAAGGGGGAGCAATAAAGGAAGTTCCTAGTATCCCCCATCTATGTCCAAGACATGACAATGTGTGGTCTGGGATCTACATAGGGAGTCATCCCACTAATGAGTGCCCTGCCTTAGGGTTAGGCCAACATTATATTGTGTCCATTATGCACACTGTAAGCCATCTTTTGGTGGTTCTAGTGATGCCCTATAGGCCATGGTATGTGCCTTGTAGGCATAAGTGTAGGCACTTATAGTGTTAGTGCCTTTTATGCCACATAGGACACTTAGTCGTATGTGACACCTAGGACACTTAGTCCTAGGCCTAGATATAAGTACTTTGTACTTGTGTTTAGGAACCTTATCTATCAATCTAAGTTTGACGTGACTTCTCTTCGACTCGTCCTGTACCTGCACTCTCACTCTCTCTCTTCGTTTCGCATCAATAGTGGTATCAGAGCAAGTTTTGCTCTAGCCCTCCAGCTCTCCTCAGCCCCGAGCCTCTATTGCTCATTGGATATTTTTCTGCCCTGCTGGTCGACAAACAGGCGTTGTACAGTCCGTACCTTCCGTACAGTTTCTGCGTCGTGCAGTCCTTACGTGAGCAGATCTGCATCGTCGCCGTACATCCGCATTGAGGGTTGCCGTACGAAAGTCGCTGTATTGTAGTCGTGCATCGCAATACACTTCACCGTACCTTCAGTCTGTCGTGAACTGTACTCGCATCGTACATCAGTCGTACCCATACTCTACTCTGTACTTCATGCCGTACATCTACCGTACCCGTACTTTGCTCTGTACTTCGCACCGTACATCGACCGTACTCGTACTCTGCTCTATACTTTGCACCGTACATTCGTCGTACTCGTATCTTCAGTGGTACACCGTACATCCACCGTACAGTGTCGCACCTTCAATAGTACACCGTACGTCCGTACAGTCGTACATCAGTACTTAAGCTGACAGTACAGCTGTACGTTGTACTTGAGCTATCTGTACAGCTTGATTGCAGGACATTGAGTCTTTTGCAGGATATTGAGTCAGATTTGCAGGACATTGGGTCACATTTGCAAAAAATTTCAGCAAAATTTGGGGCTTTTCTGAATTTGCCCTCTTTTTGGCCTATTTGCCCTAAATAAATTTGGGGCTTTTGCCAAATTTGCTATTTTTGCATCAGATTTGCATACATTGGGTCACATTTGCAAAAATTTCAGCAAAATTTGGGGCTTTTCTGAATTTGCCCTCTTTTTGGCCTATTCGCCCTCAATAAATTTGGGGCTTTTGCCAAATTTGCTGTTTTTGCAGTGAACATTGCTTGTCACAGTCACATTTGGGTCAGATCTGCATTTGCCCTTTGATTTGGGTTAGAAATTTGCAAATATTTGCTGTCATTTTTGGGACAGCCAGCTTTTTGCAGTGATAGCCTTAAGGCTTTTGTGTTTTCAGGTCTTTTACAGGTTATCATACTTGCTCTGGCTTGGAACAATTAAGATTTATTTGGAGTTCTTCGTGAAGATGATAAGTTGGATGGCACCAACTATCCGATGTGGTCTTATCTCATGAAATTTATTCTTATTGCAAAGCATTTGTGGAATATTGTTTCTGGGGCTGATCTGAGGCCAGCCAATGCTACAGTGGTTGTTTCTACTGCTGGTCCTTCTACAGGTGATACTCCTCCTGATGCCTCTTCCTCTAGCACTCCTACTGCTGCTCTTCCAACTCAAGAACAGTCTAGATGGGATGCAAGAGATGCAAATGCACATTCATGCATTGCTTTATCATGCAAGAGAATCATTATTCCACACATCCGTTCTTGCAGGACAGCAAAGGATGCTTGGGATAAATTGGCTTCTCTATATCAGATTCGCAATGAAGCTCGTGTTGCATATTTGAGAAGGCAATTACAGGAAGTGAATATGAATGAAGGTGAGTCAATGGATGCATATTTGACAAAGGTCAAGGACCTCATGGAACAGCTTGCCAACATTGATGAAGTGGTGCTAAATTCACAGCTTGTCAGTACTACATTGAATGGACTACCAGATACATATCAAGGGTTTGCGACAACCCTTCGATTAGTGGCCATGGGTAATCCAGACCACTATTCTTTTGATTAGCTAGTTACTTTGCTTTTGCAGGAAGTAGAGCTAACAGACAAGCCATTATTCCTGATCATGCATTTGCTTCACAGTAGACAGGAAGAGGCAAGGCTTCCAAGCCTATGGGCAAGCCAAAATCTGCGCACAGCAACTGCAATTTCTCTACGCATAGCAGCTGCAATTCCTCCCATGCATCTAAAAATACAGCAGATAAGGAAAAGAAGAAAAGATGCAACTATTGTCGCAAGCCTGGACATGACATTTCAGAATGCAGGAAGCGCATTGCTTTGAAGAAAAAGAAAGCAAGATTGACAGTTAATGCCTCACATGCCATTGAATCCCATGAGCCAGCAGATGCTTCACATGCACATGCTCTTCAGGATGATTGGGCATGGGCTGTCCATTGCTCATTTGATCCCTCCAAAGCTGATGCACTCTTTGTTGCTAATGATGCTCAGTCCTGGTACTTTAATAGTGGAGCTTCCAAGCATGTCACATCTTGTAGATAGTTGTTTCATTCTCTAGCTGATGCACCTCGAGGGGGGACTATTACATGTACCAATAATGCTTCATATGCTGTAAAAGGAGTTGGAGATGTGCAGCTCACATCCATTTCCAGCCATCCTGTCACTCTGACAAATGTTCTTTTTGTGCCTGGAATTGAAGTCAACTTGATTTCAATTTCAGCAATTGCTACTTCAAGTTTCAAAGTAATTTTTGATGGCCACAGATGCCTAGTATATGATCTTCGTGATGACAATGCCATAGTTCTCACTGGCACTTTGCAAAAAGAGCTTTATCACCTTGATCATCATTCAGCTGCACTTTCTACTGGAGCATTGGCTATTTCAGATTCACAGCTTGCTGAAACTCATCTTTGGCATAAGAGAATGGGCCATCTCAATTATAGAGCTCTTGCAAAGCTACATTCATAGCAGATGGCAAATGATGTACCTCAGACTCACACAGTTTCTAAACATGTGTGTGAGGGTTGTCTTTTGGGTAAGATGCATCGATTTCCTTTTCAAAAGAATTGTCCAAAACTCTCACAAAGGAAATTGTAGCTAGTACACAGTGATGTCTGTGGCCCAATGAGGACAAATGCCATTGGAGGATACAAGTATTTCATGACTCTCATTGATGATTTCACAAGGTATTGCTGGGTATATCCTTTAAAGGCCAAATCTGAAGTTTTCTTATGCTTTCAAAGATGGCTGAACATGGTTGAGAATGAATCAGGATGCAAGCTTGTCACCCTCAACATAGATAGAAGGGGTGAGTATATGTCAAAGGAGTTTGATGCATTTCTATCCTCACGGAGCATTATTCACTCATGCACTACTCCTTACACTCCTAAGCAAAATCCCGTTTCTGAAAGAAAAAACAAGTCCACAATGGAGATGGCCAGATGCATGCTTAAGGCCAAGTCTTTGCCCAATAAATTTTGGCTTGATGCAGTAATGTGTGCCAACTATGTGCTGAATAGATCACCTACACGAGCATTAAAGACTATCACACCTTATGAAGCATGGAAAGGCAAGAAGCCTTCACTTTCACACATGAAAGTTTTTGGGTCTCTTGCATATGTTCATGTACCATCTCAGCTGAGACATAAGCTTGATGACAAGGCAATCAAATGCATATTCATTGGTTATAGCCAGGAGAGCAGAGGGTATCGGTTATATCAACCAAGTACTGGGAAGATTATTGTCAATAGAGATGTGATCTTTGCTGAACATTCAGCTTCTCCTCTTGTGGACTGCAAAGCAAAGCCAGATATTGACATGTTTGATGCCTTTGAATCTTGGTTACCTCTACCATCATCAGAAGAGGATTTTGAGCAGCAACATGCACCTCCTGTAGGCCCTCCACAAAGCAATTATCAGCCTCAACCTCATGCTGATTTGCAGGTTTCTCTTCCGGCACAAAATGATCTAATGATGCAGTCATTGAAGAAAGAGCTGTTCCTCACCAAGCCCCTACCTGGCATATCCTGCAATCAGTTGGTTCCATGACACATCATCTCAAACTGGCAGCTTGTCAAACGCTTCCCTGCTTCCGCAAGCGAGCCACATTGGGCATGCATATCCACCACGATGCTGCCAACAAAATGATCCGTTTTCAGCTCCTTTCTGGTTAGCTCAGAGTGAAATTTTCAGCTATTGTCCATGACTTCTATGCTGCAAACAAACGTAGCAGCATCTGGAGAGAGACCCTCCAATGCATCTGTTTGAAATAGTTTAGCTTTTGCTCGGCATATTTTGAGATCAGTGCATCCACGAGATTGCGTCTCAAACTAGGAATTTGTCAAATGCTTTCCATGCTTCTACAAGCGAGTCACATTTGGCATATATATCCACCAAAGAATAAGGTAGCTTTCCAGCCCCTTTCTAGCTATCTCCACATGTAACTCTCAGCCCTTGTCTATGGCACTTATGCTACCACAAGCTTTCAAGCTGCAAACAAAAGTAACAGCATTTGGAGACAGACCTTCCTGTTTTATCTGTAACAGACAATTCAGCCCTTCTTCACCAAGGCCCTGCTTGGCATATCCTGCAAATCAATACAGTCCAAGAGATCTTGTTTCCAACTGAGAGCTTGTCAAACGGTTCTTGTGCTTCTTCAACCGAGTTGGCTCAGAGTGAAATTTTCAACTATTGTCCACGACTCCTATGCTGCCACAAGCTTTCATGCTGTAATCAAACGTGGCAGAATCTGGAGAGAGACCCTCCAACGCATCTGTTCGAGATAGTTTAGCGCTTCCTCATCAAGCTCCTGCTCGGCATATCCTGAGATCAGTGCATTCCACGAGATTACATCTCAAACTAGCAGCTTGTCAAATGCTTTCCATGCTTCTGCAAGCAAGCCACATTTAGCATATATATCCACCAAAGTATTGCTAAGAATAAGGTAGCTTTCCAGCCCCTTTCTGATTATCTCCCACATGTCTCTCTTGGCCCTTGTCTACGGCACTTATGCTACCACAAGCTTTCAAGCTGCAAACAATGTAACGGCATTTGGAGAGAGACCTTCCTGTTGCATCAGTATGAGACAATTCAGCCCTTCAGCAAGGCCCTTCTTGACATATTTTGTCCATGAGATCTCGTTTCAAACTGAGAGCTTGTCAAACGCTTCCTATGCTTCTTCAACCGAGCCACAATTGGCATACAAATCCACCAAGGTGATGCCAACAAGAAGATTTCTTTCCTGCCCCTTTTGAGCTATCTCAGCATGCATTTCTCGGCCCTTATCAATGGCTCCTATACTGCCACAAGCTCAAGCTGCAAACAAACATGAGAGAGATCCTCTAGTTTCTAGCCCACTTCTACGTATGTGTGCATACAAGCGCTTGGTATAAGCTAATTTTTTAATTGTTCTGCACTTCTTCGAAACGCACGTAAGGTTCTGAACTAAAGGCGGCCAGGGCATCTGTTCCATAGACATGATTGCCTTTTAAGTTGAGCGCCCTTCTCATGCAGTTGTAGTGCTTTAACCTTTACTCCAGCCTTACCACAGTGCTGCACCAAGCCACAGGCCATGGAGCTGAGCAACGATAGGTATTACGGTTGCGTGAGACGTATGAGGGGGATTTCTGCCGCCTTTAGTATGTTATGTCGATCATCATCATTGCAGGAGGAACTGGAGGAGGAAGAGAGAAGCAGAGGAGGAGGAGGAGAAGACGGAGAGTGGAGAGCCAAAACGGCTAACATAATTCAACACAAAAGGGAAGCATGAAGCCAAAAAATCATGTTCAATAAATAGCCATTAAAAGAATGACACGTGGTAAATTCTCAGCTCAGAATTCTTGAACTTGGACTAGGCTGGTCATGTAACCTGAACAAGAATCTGAGTCTTGCAAACCAAAAATAGAACCTGCATTCAATGCAGCAGGTGGTTCTGCTGCTCAATGGGGACTGTTCTCTCTTCCAGAGGATCCACCCAACATGAAAGGCTTCAGTAAGGGGCTAGTAAGTTCTGAGGCTATAGATCTGATCATCGGATTCGTAGTAGGGAGGACTGTACATCAGATCAATGGGTTGATCGACTTTTCGGAAGAGGGCTTGTTTCTCTTCAAACCTTGCTCTTCCCTTTGCTATGGCTTCTGCCCTCTCTCGAGCTCCGAGAATCACATGGCTCGGCCTCACCACCACCCCATCCAACATTAGCCCACCCTCCCACGACACTATTTCCTGTTGCATCGAGAAGCTCACATCCACCACATTCCCATCGCTTTCCTCCACATTGAACTCCCCCACATTGCACCCCACCCACTCCTTGTTCCCATCGCCTTGCAACAAGAATGCAGGAGGCTCGCTCTTAGGAAAGGGTTCTTGAAAGGAGCGTTCCGAGTCCTGCTGGTACCCGGAGGATGTGATCTGTAAGCTTAGCTCACCCGGACGAGATCCGTGCCGTGGTGAAGTTTGGTACCCTCCACTTAGCCGCATCCTGAACGAAACCATGTACGTTCCTGGCCTCAACACCTCCCGGAATGTGCCTGTCACATTGAACCAGCAAAGCTGACGTTGATGAGCCACCTCAGGAAACCTACAAAAAATAAAGGCGGTAGTAAGAAAAACTGCAAATCGGGCCAGACCTGCTAACTCATGAATTTCAAGCACAAAAATTGTTCGATAAAACTGACCATGAGCCTGCGCACGCTTCCCACTGCCAGTAACCCCTACCGTCGCTCAAGCTGATTTTCAAAGCCTTGGCTGACAAAATGTAGCATTCGCTGCCTGTGGCGCGATCCAACCAATATCTCTGCTTGCGACAGCACATCCATTCTTAGAAAACTTTTCAGCTCAAATTGTAAAACAACGTTTCCAACACGCCACTTTGATAACAAAGAGAAAATGAACGTCCATCCTAGTTCTTTTGCTTTAGTATGTCATTAACGAGTTCTATCCACAATCAGCATATGTCAACAATCCGTTTGGAAGCGATACTTGCATCAAATGATACCTGTAAGCCGTTGCGAAGAGCAACCGATCGGCAAAGTCGAAAATAGAGTTCTTTGTTCGACTCTGCGGTCTGCAAAGGGTCTCAGGAAAGTCTTACTCACCAAAGCCACGTTACAAACAAGGAAAGGATTCGCGAGACCGCCCATTCTGCCTCCAGCAGCGGATGGGGCTGGGGGGATGGCGATGGCGATGGCGATGGCGATCCGAGAAGCAAGACACAGTCCTACAAGATCCATCCATTTGAATTTTCCTTTTGTCTAGCTCCACTGTCATGTATGCACTCAAGCACTTGGCTCGAACTTGTGAGTTTTACTAGTCTTTAGACCCTCTCGATTGTTTAGTAAGAAACAAGTGAGTACAGGTACTCGTGAGCACTCCCTTCAATTGGTTCTGTCAAAGGAAAACAATTGTCAAGATTAATGAATCATTAGTTTGCAACACTTGTGATGAAAGCCCCTCTATAGGAAAGTTTGAATGATTTGCAAACTCCGAGAGAGCGAGAGCGAGAGAGAGAGAGAGAGAGAGAGAGAGAGAGAGAGAGATTCTTAAGAAAAGAAAGTGTGTGTGAGTGTATGTGAGAGAGAAAGAACCAAAATAGAAGGGGGCCATGTGGCAACAAAGTGTGTGGAACACTTTTTAACAAAAATGTAACTAGAGGTGAATTACATTCAATAGGCTTGCCCAATTATGTCAATGTTTGTATATACATGGGAGGAGCAAATGCAGTTTGTTCCATATGTTGTATTGTTATTGTATTTGTTTTTCCACATGTGGTCAATTGTGGAACCATGAATACATGTTGGTTCTTCTATTAATTGTTTAAAACCATTTTGTGTCATAAATTTTTGAAGTTGTGATGAATTTTTCGAATTGTCGCAATGAATATTGAAGTCTTGTAAGATCATAGTTGAAATTTGTTGTTGTAAGTTCTTAATCATATTCTACAAGATATTTATGAGTGTTGATTGTGGTGAGGAAGGGTGCTTGTAAACATTAATAATTGCGAAACCTGAATTTTGATATGTTTTGAATATTGTTAAGAAACACTCACACCTTTTGTTTGTAATGTATTCTTGCATTTGCAATTCTACATTTCTTTTGTAACATGATGCAGTTCTGACTCCATTGTTGTTTTGCAAGGTTGTGAAAATTTCCAAGGAGAGTGATTCATTATTTTGGCAATGAAGTTCTTGGAGGCACAATATTGTGGCACTCATGAGGCTTCTGTCGGCAACAATGTCTTCGTAGTGGAAAGATAATGCTCTAATATTTAGAGATTACAATGTCATTTGTGCATTTTCGTTCACGGAGTGGTTAATTTGTTGTGGAATCCATTGGCGAAGTGATCTCAATCATACTATCTCTTTAATAACATTCTTGTCGATTTTGATGTGCTTAGGTTGGATTGGTTTGACGAGGAAAAGATATTCTGGATTGCGAACACGTGATAGTGATGTGTATGTAAGACCATGTGCCTTGATGAAGGAAGGGTCAAATGCAAGATAGTCCATAGATAAACCTTGCGAACGATGAATTGTTCTTGCAGCTGTTGGTTGTAGTGGAAATTGGTGCCTAGAGATAGTGTTTAAATGGTTTTTGCCAATTTGAAATTCTCTTGTTATTTGGTGTATTGGTGTTCATTGTGGAGGAATGTTGTCAGTATAGATGTTTTTGTTATTGTGAAGCGTGTTTTCCTTTCAATGTTATTATTATTAAATTAAACCTAGACGATTGTGGCTCAACGTTGGTGAAGGATTGTTTGAATATTCCGTCAGCACTATTCACTAAACCATCACCAATGTCCAAGTTTCCCGAACATTTTTCTATAATCATTCCTAGCTTGAGGTGCAATATTTGTAAGATCCAGATGTATTCTTAGGAGATGTAGGAATGCTTTATTGTTTTGCTACATATCTTGTGTCTTTTGTCAATTGCTTTCAAGATGTGTGGATTTTCCTTAAGCAACAAGAAGACTTCTTCATTGTATGCATCCTTCGTTGCATTTGTGTAGAACAAGTGAGGTATGTTTTGCTTTTGTATTGGTTGACGAAAGTATTTATTGTTAAGATATGAGATGTCTTGAAGAGTGTGTTCCCCAATTCTTATGCGATTTAGAATGTCTACGTAAGTACTATCTTTTTGCCACATAGGCTTTATTAATTCATAAAGAAGAACATTGTATGTCCAAAACGATGACATTGATCTTGTGTTTGATGATTGATCCATGAATATCCTTGAGTCTTTTGTTGGACTTGCTTGGCACAAATCTCCACAAAGGATAACGTATATTCCCCCAAAAGGCTGTAGGTGATTGTGTTTAATCTTGTGGAGGCGCATGTCAACAGCCACAAGTGTGTTGTGTCCAATCAAGGAAACCTCATCGAACACTACAAGTTCAAGGTCTTTGTATAGTTGAGATAGTTCTTGTAATTTCTCAGCTGAGAGGCTTGTGTAATGAGATGCCATTAGTGGTAAATGAAGCACATAATGTATGGTTGTGCTTGCAATGTTGAAAGCTGCTTTGCCTATGTATGTGAGCAATAACACTTTTGGGAGCTCAATGTTTATTGATTGCTTCTGTGAGCAGTGTCGTAAAAGAGCTTGTACTATGAGTAGTAGTGTAAATGTTTTCCTTGTTCTTGCATTTCTTATAAAAAAGAGATGATGTCGTTTGCTCAAATCACATCTTTTTTTAGCATGAAGCAAACATTGTTCATGTTCAGTAGTCTTAAAGTGTAGTAATATTCATTATTATGTATCGTGGAGTACTTTGGCAAAGACTTGTCTTGATGTTGAGTTGTTTCTACATTGTTTGGCATTTCTAATCCAATGCCGTATGTGTCAATGTTTTAGAATGTTTGTGTTGATGTTGAAGACAATGTTGTTGATGTATTAGTTAACCTCATGGGAAACATTGGAATGAGCTTAATAAACTTTTCTTCATTGGGGTCTATGATGTGTTTGTTGTTATAGAACATGTCATGCCATGTTTGATTACATTCATCAAGAGCAAGTTCATTATTGTGACATGGAAGAAATAGAATGCATTTCTCTCTGTAGTAATTTTCTAGATCATTGTGAAGGTTGTAGTTGTTGAAGCGGATGATTTTAGGCTTTTTCCTTTTTTTTTTGTATTTGAATTGGTAATTGTGTATTGGCTTGTGTATGTTGCTAGGCATATGTTGAGGAGGTTGCTTGTGCATTTCAAGTACTCCATCATAATGTCATCGAAGAACATGTTGGTATTCTTAGGGTGCATTTTCTCTAGTTGCTCTTGGCGTTTTAGTAGGTACGTGTGTTTCTTGGGAGGATTTGTGTTAATATATTGAAATTGTCGTGGATGATGATAGTGGTAAAGAAAGTGCTAAGTAAATGGCTTGTTGTGAGCTAATATGTTGAGTATTCAGGATGGCATTGCCTACTCTATGAATGCATTCATTTGCTGGAGTATTGGAAGTAATGCTTTGCATGAGCGCTACTTTGACAGCTTCTATTATCTCTTTGTCTATTTTGGTTATGTATGATGTGCAGTATGTTGCTACTCCATGTGGGTTTATGATGAATTGAATATCGGTATTTGCCCCTCATAACTTTGAGAGTCTTGGGTTGAAGTTATTTGTGTAAATGTCTTTGGGCTCTCTTTTTAAAAATAATGTTGGTTGGGAAAAAGATGATTGAATTGAATGAATATATTCCTCTTCGGAGATAGTTGATGCTTTTAGGAAGGATGCATAGTCGAGTGTCAATGTTTTTTCTTCTAGTAGGAAACTTTTTGTTTTTTTCAAATTTTTTTGAGGTTTTTATGTTCGATATCATCTTCCAAAGGTTCCAAGATTCATGTCTCTTTCATAGGCAAACGTGAAAATCCAAATCTACATTTATTCTTTCTCTTGAAGCAAGTTTTTTGATGTTTGTGTGTTTGTATTTCGTGTTTGTCATGGGGGAATTCAGAGATATTTGTTGAGATGTACTTATCAATAAATGTCATGGTTGGAATCAATTCCAAACATAGGAGAATTTTGAACCCACAAGAGGCCATGATCATGTTGGCTACCCTGGTTTTGATTACAAAGAAGAAGTTGTTTTTTTCCTAGTATTGTTGCATCTTTCTTTAGTAAAGTTTTAAGAGCTTGAAATTTGTGCACGTAGTATTGTGCTGTTGTGATTGGATCAGATCTTACCAAATTATGAATTTGTATATTTGAGTTTGAATTTGTGGGTTCTTGTGATGGATTTAGTTTTTTTAGACATTGTAGAAGTGGTTCCCAAAGTTTCTCCACAGTAGATAGTGTTATGAAGACACATGGTGGTCCTAATTGTCTTAACATTGCAAATAGATTTTTCTTGAGATGCTTGTAATCAATGGAAGTTCTTAGATGTGTTTCCATCTTTTTCGTTCCATGTTTTGTACATTTATTTGTTGTTTAAACAAATCAATGTAGTTAATGTATTAAGATTATTCGATTGATCTAATAACAAAGTGTGTCTACCAATTCGTTTGGTGGATCCTATTGAAAATTTGTTTTTGATGTTAACTCCAAATGATGTACCAAACATAATGTTGAATCTTTTTAGAATATCAACAATCAACGCGAGGGACATTGAAGAACTTTGGACTAAATTTTGCACTGCATCAATTGTTAACGATGACTTCTTACACATTGTTTGGAAGATATACCATGGAGCACTCAAATTGTTAAAATCTAAAACAATGTTCTCGAATAAACTTGTGAATATTTGTTCATAGGTGAGACTTGGAAAGATTTGTAAAAGACAAATTATGGCATTTGTGTTCAAGGGATATGCAGCATTAAAAGCTTCGTCTTTTGCAAATTGTCTTTTATGAAGAAGTGTTTCTATGTCCATGTTGAAAAACAAATATAACCTTTATTCAATGACCTCAAAAGTAGAGCGAATATAAAATGTTGTTGAAAAATTTGAAGTACTTATGAAACTAAATGCAAATATTATGCATTAGGCTCGAATGCAATTACAAAACCAAATCTACTGATGGTGAAGCTTCCGCTAGGCTTTGTTGTTTTGAGCTTGCTTTGTGCCATCATAAGATCTTCTTCATACATTTGGAGAAAAGGAGCACCTAAGGAGAGTATGGTGTCCACATATGGACCTCGAACATGAATTGGAACTTGCTCTCCAATGCATTGTACTATATCTCTAATCACGCTAGCAACTTGCTCAACATTTTGAGAGCCTTTGCAAGACTAGCAATATGGTTAAAGTGGCTCCCTGCTCACTCGAAATCCACCACAAGTCTCGCATACATGCTCCACAATATCTGCATTCACATTTGTGAAGTACAAAATTCCAAATACCTAGCACTTGTGAAACAACTTGTTAGTAATTAATTTTTGGGTTAATAAACATTAGAAGTGTGGAGGTAAATTATGTACCTTTGTGCCATAGCCTAGTCAAGAAACCTGGCTAGAAGACTTAATTGCAAGGCATCTTTGGTTGGGCCATCGGGGACCTCCACCAAAATGGTAAAGTCAAATACACAAATTGTATTTTGTTCCTTCGAGAATGAAACGTTCTTTAAGATGTACATAACCACACTTTCATCATTGAATTCTTATACAAGTTGAGTCAATGGGGGTTCTCTCATTGGAGAATGACAACTACAAAGAATGCTTCAAGGAATGGCGTGGATTCTTCTTAATTGGTGAGTTTTTCAACAAATTCTCTTTTGGGAGTCTACTTGGGCTACCAAGGACAAAGGGTGTTGAACGTTGGACTAGGTGGGGATGTAATTTTTTCAACATAAGAGCAAACTGAGGAGTGCCTATACAAATATTATTTACTCCAGTCAACCTCGAAAAATATCAACAAAAATCAAAACCATATAATATCAAAAGAAAACATAGCTAAACTTTCTGTATGTTTTCTGTTTACCACCAAAACAAAGAATCGCCTTTTAAGTTCATAGTCCAATATTTTACTAAAGTGTCGTAGTTATAGTCAGCGAATTGCACAGTAGCCGAATGGTCAAGGAAGGCCACAGTAACTGTCACCAATATATAACAGTGCCCATAAACATATTCAATACTTGGATGCTGGAAAATATATATAAAGAGAACTATTCACAAATTATGTACACAGTGTACATCACAATAGATTTGACTATTCTCACAACGAAAAATTTCTTAACGCAATAGAGAAGCCAGGCCAATGTTACGATTCATTTTCGCGTCCGTCTGACTGTTCGCAAAGCAAAATTTTTGTTAGCGCAATAAACAAGGAAGCCAATGTTCAGTCTATATTCGTGTGTAGGCAACCAAATACAAACCAATTAACATAGATTTGTGGCTATCTTTCTACAGACTGTACATAATATAGTAGCCTCCCAAAAAACCTCCACCGATGTTGCAAAGTATATTGAAGGAGAAACGAAATACCTGCTTATCACAAAGAGAGGCGCAAATAAATCACAGGCACGGAACAAACGAGGACACGAACTTTACTTCTTCAGTACCCACCAACGGTCAATCATTCAACACAACAAATTAATCTGTTACGAAGATAGAAACTCGAGACTATATCATCGCATCGCATCGTGTACCATGGATCCCCTCAGTTGGCTTGGCAACCATTTCCAAAGGTTCGACAACACTGCGTTTCGTTGACGAAGGTGTCGCAGGTGATTGTAATGCATTCGGGCAAACTTTAGCAAGTCTTGCAACCAAAAACAATCAG
>NC_141600.1:56348677-56381177 GCF_047967505.1 Dipteris shenzhenensis | reverse complement strand
CGCAATGTACATGTAGAAAAAGGTCTCCTACCATCGACTTTGAGAATACAAGCTGATAATTGCTGGCGAGAAAATAAGAATGTACTCATGTTTGCATTCTGCTCCATGCTAGTTGCTCATCGAATCTTCAATGAGGTCGAATGTGGATTTTTGTATGTTGGGCATACACATGAGGATATCGATCAGGTTTTTAGCATAGTCTTAAGAGAGCTTAAATGCAAGGATGTGGAGACAATAGATGACTTGGTAAGAAGATGTGGCAGGCAAGCTAGTGGTCGTAAGGAAAGTACAGTATGTGAGAGGCTCGAAAGAATGTATGATTAGAAGAGCTTCATTCTACCTTTCATACAAACGGGTGGTGATGCATTGACAAGTCATACCAATCCACACTACTTTCATTTTTTTTTAAAAGATGAAAATCCCATAATGCAATGGCAATAGTATTCTCATGATACAAAATGGGAACCTGAAGAACCTTACAGTCTCTTAACTTCAATTCCCAGCAAGGAAAGGGCTCCTATACAAGAATTCAATGAGAGGTCTAACTGTGAAATAGAAGGATTAAAAGCATTCATTACATACAAAGAGGAAATGCTCCGGAGATATCTTGATTCAAAGCCTACTTGGAGAGAACACACTACCACTGTAATTAACAAGACAAAAAAATTAATAAAGGACCTTGAGAGAATGCGAGGCTCAAAGGATGTCAAGGAAGAATGCAATATGTTTTGGCCAAATGTTCATAATGATTTGCGCCCACAGCTCCAGTCTTTGAAAATGAATTTGTATCATTACTCCCACGTCCATATTGTGGACCGAAGAAGAGAGAGTTTATGCCACAAGTAGATATAGAGGTCGATTGTTTTGTTGTGGTTCGGCCATCGGATGATGAATATGAGAATGTGAAGTTTTGGGTTGCAAAAGTAGTTGATGTACAAAGAGATGATCAAGGGAGAGCTACAACATTTACAACGGTATGGTATGAGCCAAAGGGCTAGAAGGAGAATATGGATAACAACACATTGTATACTAATTGTATAATGAAGAAGTGGGTCCCAAATGATGAAGCGGTCTCACAAGTTTCAACGGAGACAATCATAGTGTCTTGGCATTCAAGGGCAAAGAAATCAAAGAAGCACATGGAATATGAGGTAGAAGGAAAAATAAAAATACCACAGTAAAGTATTTTGCATATACACGAATTTTTAAGGATGCTCGCCATGGAGGAAGTAGAAGGAGATAGCGCAAATGAAGAATGTCCATGATTAAAGCTTTGTATTGAAGTCCATTGAAGGATTTTATTTAGGTACTAGGCAAGAAGCCAATTGACAATTATAATTAGAGTCATCACCTCCTATGTCAAATGAGAGTCAAAGTATGCACTGGATGTCACCCAAGGTTGAAGGCTTCGCAAGACAATAGGGAGTTAATACAGATGGCACCTAGCAAGGGACTGTCACATTGAGCAATAAGACAATGGGGAGTCAATGCACCAAACGGGCAAGGCTTGGCAAGACAAGTGGGAGTTAAGGCAGATGGCACCTAGCAAGGGACTGTCACATTGATCAATAAGACAATGGGGAGTCAAATTATGTAGATGGTACGAATTGAGGCTCTTAAAGAGCAAAAATTTAAATTGTAAACATATGTTCAATCTATATCATTTTATACAAAGACTCCAACTGAGAGCAACGTCTCTCAATGTAAACATATAATGATAGCTATAATTGCTATTATAATTCTTTGGTTCAATACAAAACTTGGGTCTTATGGCATCATGTCTTTTTTCTATTTATTAAAAGTTTTAAAAATTTTGTGCATATTGCCAGTGAGAATGTTATTTACATGAAATATTTAAGTTTCCTTTCATGGATTTATAAATTTATCACGTCAAGGAAAAATATTAAAAATAATTAAATTAACAAATAACTTAGGTATAGCTAGAATTTCTAAAATAGGATTATTTCAAATTCTTGCATGTTGGTGGAAAAGTATAGATTGAAAAAACAAGATTTTTATGTGAATATGATAGTGCCACAAAGTGAACTTTTGATTTGGAAAGAATATTTTCAGAAAGTAAAATTTTGATTTGGGAAGGATATTTTCACAAAGTAAACTTTTCATTTGGGAAGGATTTTTGGGCTTCATCCAAAAACAACAAAAAAAGTCCAAAATTAATGAAATAGGTGTTAAGACAAAGCATATGCTTATGCTTATGCATGAGCATATGAGCATATGCTCATGCATAAGCATAAGCAAAGGCAAATGCATATGCTTATGCTTATGCATGAGCATATGAGCATATGCTCATGCATAAGCATAAGCAAAGGCAAATGCATATGCTTATGAAAAGCAAAGAAAAATCGAGGAAAAAAGAGAAAGAGAGAGGGGAAAAGAGAAGGAAAAAAGAGAGATGAAAATAAGAAAAGAGAGGAAAAAGGAGATGAAAAGAAGAAAAAATAGGAAAAAAGAGAAAAAGAGAGAAGAGAAAAGAAGAGAGAAAGAGAGGAAATAAGAGAGGGAAAAAGAAGAGAAGGGTGAGGGGAAAAGAAGAGAAGGAAGAGGGGAAAAGAAGAGAAGGAAGAGGGGAAAAGAGATCGAAAGAGAGGAAAAAGAAGAGGGAAAAAGAAGAGAAGGAAGAGGGGAAAAGAAGAGAAGGAAGAGGGGAAAAGAGATTGAAAGAGGGGGAAAAGTCCAAGTACATTACTCCAAGGACGGCATCAGGCTATTGCCATCTTCAATGCATTGCAACACCACAACTTGAAGACATGGACTGCAGCATGGTGGACACAAGAACAGTGCAATCATACAAGGAAAAGATTGCAAAGGATGTGGGCATGGCCATGAAGTTTACATTTGGCTATAAATGGGTAAGGTTGTCCTAGCTTATGCCTCTGCACATTTTTGCTTCTTGTTTTCAAAATATCCAGATGCACAGAACCAAAACCATGTGGTCATGCAAGTGCCTACATGAGAATGCCCTTGAGGAATTGCTTGAGGTGAATTGGGGAAGCAGGTCAGGTGAACAAAAGGGTGATCTATTTCAATGCCATCTATGTAAGGACAATGTGGTTGTCAAGTACCACATCTCCCACCAAATGTTATATTTTGATTTCCAATATAGGTGCTAGAAGAAAACAGGTGGCAATTGGTTCCCTCCTGACTCTAACGATGATGATAATATAGGGGTAAGTTTATGTATTGATTCTCATTTAGGAGATGTCAAGAATGTGACTGTCATGTCACAATGGACTCTCAGGGATGTGTGGGAACACCTATTGGTCATGGCGGATGGCATGTCTAAGTCCTTTCACTTTACCTTAAATGGTGAAAAGGTAGGAAAGCGTGCAGAGAAGCGCATGCATAGTGCCAATTTTATCCCTCCTGCAATATTAAAGATGGTAAACAATGTGGGGTGGAACAATTGTGGATTTTGACATTTTCCAATTCATAGTGGTGCAATTAATTTTGATGTTTTGAATGGTTTTGTTTCATGTCAATGTCAAGTTTTGCCCAAAAAAATTATAATTCATTTTATTATTTATATTTAGAAAATTTGGGTATATATAGGTTATAAAGTTACTTTAGTTTCAAAGTTTCACTATCATAGCCATAGTTCTCCTAGCTACCAAACTACCATGGATTATGCTAGTTCTTCCTTCCACAATTTCATCTCCCATACTCCATTAGTTGATAGAGAGGAGGAATAATTTCTAGTCTTTGAAAAGAGCATAGATGTCCTAGGCACCTACTTGGGAGTTTAAAGACCTCATCAAGTACATGATGCAAGACCACATCGCGAGTTTTGCATATCAACTTGATGAGTCTACAAAAAGATGGGTTCTAATTGATTATTTGAAGTACTTGTTCAATCAAGAATCCAGGTTCATGAATCATTTAGATTGCTTTTGAGCCCAGCTCACACCGCTAGGGTTTAAGGAGGTGGACACTGATGACCTCCTAGCATGCAAAGTGGTTGGAAACATAGGAAATAGGTTCCTATCCTAGGAAATGACCTTTATTTTCCTTCTCTAGGAGGGACAAATGGAAGAGGAGGCCTCGACCTCAAGCCCCACCAACCCTGCCCCTGCCCTTTCCGGTCCTCTTATTTCTGTAGATGAGCCCAACATCTACAGTGAAGAGCCCATTGATAAAAAAGCTAAGGAGTAGGAAGCTATGTTGGCCCTAGAAGTGCTCCAGAGGCCTCCTGAATCCCATTCTACTTCTCAAATTCCATCCACCTCGGGCATCACCTCTATTGACCCCACAACAATGATATGGTTTCTTGCTCCCCTTCTTATCGATGGAGAACAATACCTCTTTCTCCATGACATCAAGGTTATGTTTGGTCTCCAAGAGGACGAAGCTCTTGGTATCTTGTGTGGATAGGAGGTGGAAACGACTATGCAAGAACCTGGGTTTTTGGGAGTAGATGATTCAATAGAAGAGATTCTTGCTTTAACACTGGCCAAAATCAAAGATGCAGAGACATCAATCTACTCCGACCTACCTGATGTTCCAAAAGAAGCCTCCACATCTTACTCTGGACACCAAGAGGCCTCTAGATCCATCCTCATTGACAAAGAGGAAGGGATTGAGCATGATGACTCCATAGTGGTAAGAAACTATGAGCTTTAAATTTCTTCTCTCTTGGTATAATTTTGCTTTATCGGCATTCTAATGTAATGTTGGACTGTTACAGGAGGCATTTGAGGTTGACCTCTTCTCATCTCAGCAACGCCTTGTTTGTAGTAGCTTCGGCCGAGATCACTCACTGGCACATTACCTTGGCCAAGCAAAAGGGCATTTTGTGGTTATCCACAAAATTTTTTTGCCACATGGCTCTAATGACCTCTTGAAGTGCAAGTCCTTGTCACGAGTGATTGGTCATGCTGACATCAATTGCAATGCTGACAAGGTCATTTTGGTGAATCACATGGCTGCCCTCAATGCATTTGGAACCAATTTTCAAGGTATGGCATTGACGGCAGTAGCCATGTCCCTGGCCAGCAAAAACGATTATAGTGGTGACATTCTATTGACTAGGTTTAGAGCTAGGACTGTATTTGGGAATTCAAAGCCAGCCGATCTTCTCACTGTTTTAGAGAAGAGAGAAAGGCTGTGAAGCCTTATTGCATAGAACTTTTATTTTATATGAATACATATATAATTTTATATAGTGTCCCATTTTGTGTTCTTTTACAAAATTTATTTGATACTGTCATTGTATTTTGTAACTTTAATTTTTGTTGGCATTAATATTTTCATTAACTATTCTGTTCAAAAGCATGCTATCAGATAAATTTTTGTGCTATAATGGTCATTTCTAAGCAATCCAGTAAGAATCTCACTGTGGCACAGAAGGGAAAAGTGTTCGACATCATGCGGCGAGCTCAAAAAGGTCAAAACCCTCTATGGCATGTATGGAGCCTATTTGACTAAGCAAACAGGCTCCATATGCACCATAGAGGGTTTTGACCTTTTTGAGCTCCTCGATGATGCTAAACACTTTTTCCTTCTATGCAACGACAAAAAAACATCATTTGACCACTCAAATTCACACTGAACTTGCATAAACTGATGGAAAGCATCACATAACATGTATAATAACATGAAAACAGTAATAGAACATAAAATAATATTTTATTCATTGGCCTAAAAGGGCAGAGATTTACAAAATGATTCATATTACACCAAATGAACCTAAACAACATCTAGGGCCTAAGGGAGGGATCAGAGTGGATGCACTTGGTGAGTGCAAGGTCCTTGTCCATCACTGTTACTCTTTTGGCATGGATAGCACATAAGTTTGTGTCTTTAAAAAGACCTACTATCATCTGCTCCATTGCCTCCTAAATTTCTCCCATAGCGTGTGAAGCGACTCGCACATCATCCTTGTAATGCTATGTTATTTCACGTCCAACACGGTGGAATGAGATTTTTCACAGCGGTTTGGAACTTGCAGATCTCTTGAAGTGCCTTCACGCTTGATTTTTTGCACCTCTTAATCTTTGGGGGACCCTGCACTAGCCTCTGGACATGGCTCCATGGCCATTTGTCCACTTTGAATTTCTTTCATCTCTCCTCCCTTGCAACCTTCTCTTCAGACTCCTCTTCTTGTGTCTGGTGGGTCCTTTGAGGCTGTCAAGCCTAGGGGTCTACTTTGTCCTTGGTCCCTTTACCTTTTAATGAGGCTATGAGACAATAGGCTAAGGCTCTTTCTCAGTGCTACTAGAGGCTCCTTATATGTGACAACTCGAGGCACAGAGGGTTGATGGTGCTCTTCCATACAGTCTACTTGGTTGGAGGATTGGGGCCAAGGTTCACTATATCTGCGAGCCCACAAAATACTTCCTCTTGTTGTGGCCCCTTTAATCTCTCCATATCCTTACTTTGCCTTTCTTGATCCCCTTGTTGGTCTAGATGCTCCATGCCATGACCCCATGGAGGAGGGAGGGCCGATTGATCACGATTGGTTGGACTATTTTGTGTGAAAGGTTAGCTGTGTGAAAGGACTTAGAGGACCCCTAATCGTGCTTGGATCCATCATTGTGCTGGAATTACTCATGGTGCTGAGATCCTTGGGATCCCCTATGAGAGTTAGATGGTGGGGACTCGCGTTGTTGGGACTCCTAATGACGAGAATTTCCTTCAAACCCTTGCAGATCATTCCCCTTTTGGCACGGGGGATTCACTAGTAGTAATAAGGATACGTCACCTATGTGCGATAAATATATGAAAATTCCCCTTATCTACCCCCTATTTATGGGACCTTACCTTATAAAATGTACCTTCCTTCACTTCTATAACCCCCCTCCCTTACACTCACATGGTACCATACAATAAACCCTAGTGGACCCTCCGTGCCTCTTGGCCACTAGGTCTTGTGGTGTGCTCGGAGGCCCTGGAGTTGTGAGGAGGAGAGTGGGTGTTGGATCTTTCCTACAGCTTTCGTAGGAAGACCAGGGTATTCTTAGTATGTAGGGTTTTGATGCTTTTTGTCACCTATAGATATATTGGGGTTGTCTAGTCATGTTCCATTGAGAGACGTAGGCTTAAGTGTGGTAAGCAAACATAGTACATGCATGTGTAAAAGGAACAGGTATCATCTCGGGGGGGTTACTCATCATATGTAACCCTATCACGTGAGTTCAACAGAAGGATTTTTTTTATTTCTAAAATTTACAGAAATAAATATACATAAGGAACTATTTAAAATAGTTTTGGAAAAAATTTACAGATTTGTATAGAAAAGGGGCACATTTTATTAATGAATTTTTTTACAGATAAGGGACTTTAAATATAGGCCTTGAACGCACGTGATATAGAGGGTTTATACATAGTGACCCCCCCGAGGGTATCATCATGGTTGAGATAATGAAGACTTTTGCCTTCATTGGGGGTTGCAGGGTTTAGGAGGAGTTTAAGGGTTAGAAGGAGGTTTCAAGGTTTAGAAGGAGTTCCAGGGTTAGAAAGAGTTCCAAGGTTTAGAAGGAGGTTCCAGGGGTAGAAGGAGTTCCAAGGTTTAGAAGGAGGTTCTAGGGTTAGAAGGAGTTCCAAGGTTTAGAGAGAGGTTCCAGGGTTTAGAAGAGGTTCCAAGGTTTAGAGTAGAGTACATGGTGGAGAACTCATCTCCCTCGTAGATCATGGAGTTTAAGGGTTGAGGAACAAAGGGTTTAGGGGGAGCATAGGAGTGGGAGAGGAAGAAGGTGGAGTACTAAAGTTTAATGATGGTGTGGGAAGCTGGCTGAAAATAATATTTAATTCATTCAAGTGAGAAGCAATGGATACCCCTTCCTTCATCTGTAGCTCAACACATGAGGAAAAATTCATTAGAGGCAGCTTCCTTCTTATAAGTGACACATAATTTCTTCCACAAATCTTTTGTATTCTTCTCATTTACTATTATGAAATAAACTCACTCTGCAAGATTAAGTCTAATAGTAGACTTTACTAATGCATCCAACTAATTCCAACCAAAACACTCCTCCCATCAATGAGCCACATTTCCTCCTCTTGCAAATAGCCCCCCTAATTCACCTTCTGCCATCAACCCACTTCCATTACCACCACCCGAGCCTTGACAGTCAGCACCCCCTCCCCCACAGAAGAAGCTGCCCTCTCCAATATGCTCATCTAGTGAGGATCCCAACATAGAAGAATAATGATAGGGAGCTGACCCTAGTGTGCCAGATTAGGAAAAAAGGGAGCTCATTTTGGGGCCCTGAGAGAAATTCACAATTTCTTCATTTTTATTTCCTCAAATAATAAAATATGACATAAACCCACTAACATACGGTGCAGAATTTGGATTTTTGACATCATCGGTACATGGGAGCGGGCCAAAACCCTCAAAAAGTCTTTTGAAATGTAAAAAACAGGCCCCCCGAGGCCCAAGAAAGGCCAAAAAGGCCCGAAAAGCTACTTGTACAAATGAAAGAGATTTGACAAGTGGAGTTTCGAGCCTCTAGGGGCCCGTTTTTTACGTTTCAAAAGCCTTTTCAAGGGTTTTGGCCCGCTCCACACGCACCGCTGATGTTAGAAATACCAAATTCTGCACCGTACATCATATATAATAAAGTAGCTCAAGTGTCCTCATTGAATGCACAACAAGACAAAGCACCCATAGACACGCGCACAGACGTGTTTACTGAACTAAATAAAAAACTTACGGGCACGTCTATTTGCGCGTCTATTTTTGCATCTGGAGACCCGTATTTAATTGCGCGTCTATATATCAGACACATGCGCGTATAGACGCGCACTTAGATGCATAAATAGATGCGCCTGTAAACACATTTATAGATGCAAATATAGATGCAAGTCGAACAGACAGACGCATATATAAATGCATTTTTAAACGCACTGATAGACGCGCTTTATTTTTTTTTATAAATTTTACAGAATGCTGTGTATGTTGTGTATGCTATATAGTTACAAGAATCCCATATCCACATTGTGTAATTCAATTCTTATAGCCAACCGCATTTTAATTACAATTCCAAATAAAACATTACAACTCCAAAACACAATAAAATTGAAAGCTCAAAAGTGCTTGTATATACATATAGCACGAAGCTAAGCCATGTCATGTGGCTTCAAGTACAAAAAATAAGAGGAGTGTATATACAAGAGGCACAAAGCCAAGCCAGTGGCTTTAAGTACAAAAAAGAGTAGCTAGCACTACTTGTACGACTAATCTATGTTCTCCAGGTCCTCGCTCCCTTCCACGCTCCCTTCTGCGCTCCCTTCTGCGCCTCCTTCCTCCTCTTCCTCATCGTCTTGTGCACGGGCCTGTAAACAAGGGACAACATATATCAATGTATGAAAAATCAAATTTTTACTTATAATTTTGGCATTATTTAATTACTTTCAAATACCTGGGGGGCCGCTCCAGTAGCCCGGGTATACTGCTCCTCAGTAATCAACCCGTCATCATAGAAGTGCCTCCATGTATCTCCTCTGTGATGGTGGCAGTGGTAGGCTGTCTCCACAGGAGTAGGGTATCTGCCCACGATCTCAAGCTGCATGACGACACACTTTGCGGAGGGATTAGTACAAAGAAACAACCTCTTAATAAACTACATAAGCAATATAATTTGAGATCGATACTTACAAATTGGGCCTCCCATGATTCAACACCCCCTGCTCCAAAATGCGTGCTTCCATATTCCTCCATCTGGATCCTCCGTGCCTCCACATGGCTGCAGACTGGGGTCCTCCCTCGCTGACTTCATTGCCTTCTTCCACTCACGCTTGTGAGCGGTGTGGGGCGGGCCCCTTGGTGGTTGACCTGCCTCAAGCCTGGCAAGCTCCGCTAGTGCCTGCCTCTTTAGCGAAGATCTTTTATTGCCAAGTATCGTAACAATCTTTGACTTGGCCCATTTATCTGTGAATTGGCGATTGGGGGGGTTAGGATATCTAGAGCGAACAGTAGCAAGGGTCTCATCAGCCAACCTCTTTGGGTGGTCTTTGTAGTGGATAAAGCAATCTCTGTAATTGTTAGCAATTACCGAGCGCATGAAGGCCATGATGTCCTTCCCCCGCGCATCCATCAAGATGCCTCCTGTCTGAGTGATGTCATAATAAATCGTACCATCACCCAGAGGCACGTCTAAATCATCTGAATCATCATCCTCCCCACCGCCACATGGCCCAAAGCACTATGCCATGCATCCCCCACCGCTCTCCTTGCTACTACGCCTGCTACCCTGTCGTGTCGAGCTCGTACGCTGGGGGCCACTCATAGCTGGAGACTGCATGGGACTATGCTGACCTCTCGTAGCTGGAGAACCGAGTTTCGATGGCACAGGAGTACGTCGATGGCTCTGCGAGACAGAAGGACCTCCTGACGGCATGGGGGAAGGGGCATAAGACGGGATGGCAGAAGGGACATAAGATGGCATGGGGGACGGGGCATAAGACGGTATGGGGGAAGGGGCATAAGAAGAGGCATAAGACAGCTATGCTGACTCCGCTAGGGTGATCTCAGGCGGTGTGGGGTGGCTTGGAGTCTGTAGTGCCGACTCCTGGGGAGTGTTTAGAGTACCCGTCATATACCCGTATAACTCCGCAGGACTAGGAGGGTGCCCTAAAAGGTTATATAAGTCCTTCCAAATAGATTCCCGGGGATCAGGTGAGCTAGAAGCGCTTCCTGGCCACATGTTGAACTGGAAAAAAGGAAAAAAATCTATTACTGATGAGCTGAGAAGAAAGGGGAAGGGAAGAGAGGCTTACTGTCAGAGCGCATCTATAGACGCGTCTGATTTGCGCATCTATAGATGCATCTAATAGAGAATCTAGCAGAGCATCTAACAGAGCATCTAACAGAGCATCTATCGACGCATCTATCTGTGTCTGCAAACAGCTAGACGTGCCTGTAGACGCGCTTTTATAGACGCGCTCCGACAGACGAGATTCAAAAGTAGAAAAGGACATTGCGCCCGACGCACAAACGTGACACTGATACCCAGATCATGCGCTTCTTGGATACGAGAAAGTAGAAATCTAAAGAAAGCAAACTTCCAAACAAGATCAACTGCAAAAAGACTTACTTGGATAGAGGTATGGAAGGTTCTTCTTTCTTTTTCAAATTTGCTTCTCCTCCTTGTTCGTCCTCCTCTCCTTTAAGCTTAGAAGTAAGTGTGGGTGCCTTCCTCTTAAGTTAAGCTTGGAAGTAAGTATGGGAGCCTTCCTCTTAAGCGTCGAAACTATGGATCTGCTAATAAGGAAGGAAGCAAGCCGCACGAAGTATAAGTAATGTGAAGAAAAGCAAGCCGAGCGGCGCGCTAAAAAGCAGGTTTAAAAGCCGCATCTATACTCGCATCTAATAGCACATCTATAGGTGCATCTAAATACACAGAGTAGACGCGCTTATATACGCGCGTTTAGATGCAATTTTAGACGCGCTTTTAGACGCGCCTTTAGATGCGCCACAGAGTTTAAATTAAACATTTGAAGAAGAGCAAATTTGGTGGGTTGTTTGTTTGTAGGATGTCTTCATCTTCAACAAGTAGCTCCAGTGAGGATGAATCCCTCTGTATCCACCATCGCGAAATGTGGTTGGAGCAAAAAATCAAATGTCTGTGTGATCGATGTCAAGGAAACATGTATCGTGCATGTAGGATTACACTCAATCATATCTCAAAGTATGGAGAATGGGATGTGACTGTAAACAGGGTAAGGGTTTGTAAGTTAAGGTTGATTGAGATACCTATGGGTGTTCATATGTTTGAGTTATGATCCCGTTTTAATTTGATACAAGATGCAGTGCCACACCCGCATATGTTACCCTATGCTCGCCGTGAGGAGGCGAAGCATCGGCGATATGAGGTGGGATCTTCAAGAGGGACCGTTACGGATGCATGGAGTGATGGTGATAGTAGCCCTCCGCCATTACCTCATGAAGCCGTGGAGGAGGAGGTGTTTGATGATATGGTGCGGGATTTATATGTCCATCAAGGGAGGGATAATAGCATGGAGTAGGATGATCTTTATACTGCAGCATCGACTCCACTGTTTGAGGGGTGCACATTCTCTGTTCTACGTGCCTCCCTTGAGTTACTAAACTTGCAAACCATCTATGGATGGAGCAATGCAAGTTTGAATGCATTACTCAAGTAAGCTTTAAAGTCGATTTTGCAAACATGGTGAATTATGCTAGTGGGTCAATTACTCGAATGCTTTTCCTCATTTATGGTCTTCACATGCAGGCTATTGTGTAAAATGCTTCCAAGGGAGAATAAACTACCGACCTCAAGAGATATGGCAATGCAACATGTGACCTCTCTTGGAGGATTAGATTACAAGCGCATCCATGCATGTGTCAATGATTGCGTTTTGTTTCGTGGACTACATAAGGATGCAAGAGAGTGTCCTACTTGTGGAGAGGCAAGATATAGAGCAGATCTCAAAACCTTGGACGTGCCTCGTAAGGTATTGCGACATTTTCCCATAATCCCTCGCATCCAACATATGTTCAAGTGCCAATCTATTGCACAGCTCATGTCATGGCATTCCTCCCATCGATCAACCAATGGCAAGTGGAGAACTCCCGCGGACTCTCCTGCGTGGAAGCATATTGAAGAAACATGGCCAAGCTTCAAGGAAGAACCTAGGAGCTTGAGACTTGGATTGGGTATGGACGGTGTGAAGCCATTTGGTCTCAAAAGCACGTCTTACAGTGTATGGCCAGTGGTATTGGTGAATTACAATCTTCCACCCTCTATGGCTATTAAGAAAGGACATGTTATGCTCTCCCTTCTAATTCCAGGGAAACATAAAGTCAAAAATCCTGATGTTTATTTAGAGCCTTTGATTGATGAGCTAGAGATACTTTGGAGAGGTATCGAGGTGCATGATGTGAGCAGGCCTCCCTCATCACGAGACTTCAACTGCAAAGCAGTCTTGATGTGGACGATGCATGTCTTCCCAGGCTATGGCAAGTGTTCAGGTAAGCATTGCATTTTTAATTATGAATAGGCAAAGGATGTGGCACCCTAAACCCACCTTCCACTCTTAATTGCATCTATTGTTCAGGTCTCACTACATCGGGTTACCATGCATGTCCTGTTTGTGGTCCTTCGCTAGTTGCCTCATGGGTAGACGCATTGAATAAGGTCATCTATGAGAATCACCATCGATTTCTCCCACCTGATCATCCTAGATATGTTGCCCCTTGGAATCAAGTCCTCTCACAATCACTCACCGTGGGAGATTGGATGAGAATTTGGGACGGTTCCACGACTCCTCCACCACTTGGCATGAGCCGGTAAGGGTTTGTAACTATTGGTTGGAAGTAAAGATTGGCTATATTGGCTGAAAGTAAAGATTGCACGCTAACACTTTATTTTGTTTAGATACTCCATCTTTTATCGTTTACCATATTGGTCCCACCTCAAGATCAATCACCTGCTTGATCCCATGCATATCTTCAAGAATGTGGCATCTACCATTTGGGAGCATTTGAATGGGACACGAGATTCGGCAGGCATAAGGGAGGATCTACATACCACAGGGAGGATGCGTGAAGCTTGGCCTCAAGAGAGACCAAATGGGCGTGTTTTTTTACCTCGTGCACCGTGGATGTTATCAAAGCTAGAGATGGCGACGGTGAAGCATGCTATTACTACAATTCGTACTCCCACTGGATGCATGAGGTGTTTGAAGGGAGCCTTTACAAAGAGCAAGAAAAGAGGTATAGAGCAATTATATGGCTTGAAATCTCATGATTGGCACAAGATGCTCCAAGTAAGTATTTTATGTGCATAATATCTTTTTCCTTTCAAATTTGTGAGTGAATAGCTATAAGCAACTAATCAACCACCTCCTCGCGGGTTCAGTTCATACTACCTACTAGCATTTCACGTAGTGCATCGAAGGACGTGAAAGATTGTATTTACAAGATGGGTGAGCTTGTGAGGTATGTGAGCTCAAAGGAAATAGATCCCACCATGCTTGAGAATGCTCGAGTTATGTCAGTGGAGGCGGTTTGTTTAGTGGAGGAGACATTTCCACATTCTATTCTCACAAGCCAACTACATCTCATAGTGCATTTGGTGGATGAGATTGCTATATGCGGTAATATACATGCACGATGGTTGTTCTTCCTGGAGCGCTTCATGAAGACCTTGAAGGGCTTCGTGAGACAAAATGCAAGACCCGAAGGTAGCATGGCCGAGGGTTGGTTCGGTGGAGACGGTCGAGCACCCATTTTGCAACTTAGTGGTGTAGTTGATTATGGCCTTCCACGTTTGCCCCCTCGGGGTCAAACCGCGGATAACTAGCTTGCCCAACAGGGCCTCGGAGGGGTCACTATGTATAAACCCTCTATATCACGTGCGTTCAAGGCCTATATTTAAAGTCCCTTATCTGTAAAAAATTTCATTAATAAAATGTACTCCTTTTCTATACAAATCTGTAAATTTTTTCCAAAACTATTTTAAATAGTCCCTTATGTATATTTATTTCTGTAAATTTTAGAAATAAAAAAAATCCTTCTGTTGAACTCACGTGATAGGGTTACATATGATGAGTGACCCCCCCGAGAACAGGGCCTGACTCTGAAGCTCTGGCTTTCAATAATTTAGATTTCTTACTTAATTGATTTTTTCTTGGTGTAGTGCACTATGTTCAATGCTATATGGTGTGAGGGCAAGCATTTTCGAACACAACGGATTGATGATAAGAGAAACACACAAGATTGCGGCATCATTGCTAGCTTTGAGGGAGCCAATGGAGCCATGGATGATTATTGTGGCATAATCCAAGATATTATTATGCTTGACTTTCGACGCTTCTTTGTGTATGTTTTGGATGTAAAGTGGTTTAAGGACGTGGTGGAAAGAGGCCCTAATGCAACAATCAAACGCCATGCAAGTGGCTTTGTAACTATTGACTCCACAAAGTTTTGGCAAAGTAGGAAGGACACACTAGTACTACCACAACAATGTGAACAGGTACTGTGCACACATATAAAAATACTCGCTTTTAAATATTTAATGCAAGAAAAGTAACATGATTGTATTTGTGTTTGAATTAGGTTGTCTATCAACCAATGGTGGATAATAATATATGGTGGCATGTCATACCTATTATGCCACGTTCCAAAGTGATGTATAGTACATTTACTAATATGGAGCGTATGGAGGATGATCATGGCCATGGACGTGATGATGACCGTGATACGAGAGAGGAGGATGATCATGAGATAGGAGATACAGATATTGAGGCCATTACCTGTGAGGATGAGCCTACCATTCGAGATGCTGATTTCGATGAGCACATGAGTGGACAAGTAGTAGTGGGTTGAATGTATTTGTAGATCTAAACACTTGTTTGGATTTTGAAGTAGATAGTTTGGCAAGGGTTGATCTCATTGAGGATGAGATTGAACCATAGCCCCACAATTGATATTGGCAAAACTATTTTACATATTGTCTCATTCTCCTCATCTCACTTAATTCTTGTATATGTGGGCTTGCAAAAATTTATGTGCTTTGGTAGTCATGGGCAATGTTTGGAAAGCGATGATGTACACCAAAATCTCACTTTCTGTATTCTCTAGTTTGCGTCTATCTACGCATCTAAATGCGCGTCTGATTCTCAGTGTAAACGTGCAAATAAATGCGCTAATACACGCGCAAATAGACACGCTAATAAACGTGATGTTAGACGGGCCCGTATTTTCTCAGGTTAAACGCACACGTAGACGCGGTAATTTACACGCAAATAGATGAGCTTTTAGACGCGCCCGTAATTCCTCTACTAAAGCAACACCTATAGATGTACCCGCTATTTTGCGCGTCTACCAAGCATGTCTATATTGCTTTGTGTTGTTGTGATGCAAACTTGACCACATTTCTTTTGTTTCCCTTTTAAAAGTTTTTCCAACGTTACGTTGGCCCTCCTTTGATTGGTGGAGGGCTATTTTCTTTGTTTGCTGAAATACTTCAAAATGAGCTCCCTTTTTTCCTAATCTAGGTGAGCCCTCGGGTATTGAAAGATTGGCTAGCATAGCAAAATACAGAGATGGACATTCCGACACGATGACGCAGCCTAATTTTACAAAAGGCACTTAAATAAAAGAAATGAGCATCAAGGAGAATGCTAAAGGCACTATAGAGAAGGAGAAGTCAAGAAAACTAGCACGATAGTGCTACCGAGAACTCACTTCTCCAGAGTACTCACCAAGCTATTGTGGCTAATAACATAGAACAAGTAAGAGAGAGTGAGACACAAGGCAATGTCAACATTCATTGATGATTCAGTAACAGTGATGGTATCATTAAAGTGGAAACTTGAATATGGTTCCATAGCTACATGTGTGGGCTCATAAGACCTGATTTAACAACTAGAGCATTGATGGATATCATCACAACACCACTCTACAAGAAAAATTGTGTCCAATTAAATTCAATGTGGATTGACCAAATAGCAAAAAATTCATTGTCAAACCATAGACAACAGTGAAGGCAATGAAGCATTACAAAATGAAGAGATGGATGAGGAATTAGAGACTCAAACCCTTGTGCATGGAGTATTTTGAGGATAAGGTTATCAATGTTGAGGATAAGGTTAGCAACTGATTGACTTTGAGGATAAGGTTATCAACATTGCACCCTCCAAAGGATTCTTGCCATTGAGTATTTTGAGAGACAAACATTCGGAGGAGACCTTGGATCCAAAAGGCAAGCCAGTTGTAGAGGTATTCCAAGTTCAAGTGGATGCTACCAAGCCAAAAGGAGCAACAACAACAGTCTCACTGGAGCCAATAATTGTGCAATAGAGTTTTAATCTTCAAGGCACATGGTCACTTGAGATGACCACGGTAGTATTTTTACAAGCCAAGGCCCTCCCAATGTCACCAAGTGCTAGAACTACTTCAATGCCAAATGATGGGTCTCCTAAAGAACATAAATATTTCCCTAACCCTCCACAAAGAATCCCCTTTCTTCCACCCCCAGGCATAGCATTCAAAGTAAGCATTTAAAATCCCTATTTTATTTTAAAACCCCATGCCTTGATATGTTGTCTCTGCCAATTGCTGGCTTAGAATCCCTTCGAATGGTACATGTTGTTTCACACTAGGTTCCACCCCACATACTGGTCCATGAAAGGCAAGAGCACAACTAGGTGATTAGGGAAACTAGTGATTTTTATATTGAATTAATTGGGCTCATGGAAGACCACCAGCAAGAGACAAAAACCAAGGTGGCAGTTGTTGCATGTCGCCCAAAAGAATCACCTTCTTGGATTGGAATGGGTCTAGCGTACTGTTGTTGCAAACCTCACATAGTTGTCTAACTACCAGGTTCATCATTTGGGATGTCATCATAGATATCTCATGGATGATAATTGTATCTGTTGCAAAGCTCTAACTTGGCTTTGCTTATTTTGAATAGTCATATCCCTTATTTGTTCTATCCACAGAGAAAAGTTTGTCCCATCAAACTTTTTAATGCTAAAAAAACTCATTTTCAAACATGGAAGAAGATGCCATGATGCAAATAAAGCAAAATCCCAAATGCTAGTGACTGCAAGAAAGAATCACAACAAATACCAAGCACACCTAAATGTGTATGCACAATAGAGTGCAATATCCCCAAAACTCAAAGCTCAAAGCATCAAAATGCAACTGACTCATGTCCATGTACTATGCATCCATATGAGCAAATCTTGCCCAAAAGAAAATATTGCCAAATGCAGAGAGAGGAGGGAGGAGAGAGGAGGAGGAGGAGAAGGGAGGAGGAGAGAGGAGGAGGAGGAGGAGGGAGGAAGAGGGAGGAGGGAGGAGGAGAGGGAGAGGATGGGTTGCAAGGTTGGAGGAGAGGGAAGGAGGGGTTGCAAGGTTAGGACATGCTTTTGGATGTGGAGTGCAAGGAAGCATGGACACTTGAGACAATTGCTTCAAATACAAAAGTAGAACTCAAGACAATGCCCCAAAGAGTGCAGGCTTCATTCCATTATGGGGTATTTATACAAGTTGGAGAGCTTCTCTCTCTGCATGTAGGAATTGTAACACATTCTCTCTCTACATGTAGAGCTTGCATATAGAAGTTGCATGTAGGAGTTGCATGTAGAAGTCGTATGTAGAACATGCATGTAGAACTCGCATGTAGGAGTTTCATATAGAAGTTGCATGTACAAGTTGTATGTAAAACTTGCATGTAGAACTCACATGTACAACTTGCATGTATGAGTTGCATGTAGGAGTTGTATGTAGAACTTGCATGTAGAACTTGTATGTAGAGCTCGCATGTACAAGTCGTATGTAGAACTTGCATGTAGAACATGCAAGTTGGATTTCTAAGAGGGATTATTTCTAGCTTTGCCGCTACTCTACACACACATTCGGTTCTACCTAAGTCCATGTTGGCACAGAGTCAACATACTCCCGGATCCATTTTATTACCCATCCTCGGGTTATGGCTGATTGCGACATACCTGGGTTGCCATGCTTTTAGTCCAATGGCTGTGGAACTTGTGTCATGCCAATCTATCGTGCTATAAAGCCTTAGCACCATACAATTTTAGCGCAATTTCCAGGTATCCTGTATCCACCATTTGCTCGAATAGAGATATGTGGTGTGCTTCTAAGAAGATCACTCTTTGATAGAGTTGGCTTGTAATCTGAGCATTGACCCTTTCATTGGGGTTAAAGCTGAGTGGAGGCAAATGGGAATCCAAGTAACATGGGACCTCCAGAATGAATTCCAATGTTTTATAGAATATAGCACTTAGGCAAAGGAAGCGATCAATGTTGCCGCACATTATTTGCTCATGCTGCCAAAGTGCTCGAACCATTGTGCCTTGGATATTCCATTCTACACCAGAGTATGTTTCGATCATTGGCCAATTAATGGTTTGATCTTCAGCCAAAGTGTTTATATTGGCTTCCCATTTTTTATGCCATAGAACTACATAGAACTTGGGATGGGTTCTGAGACATGGAGGTGCTCATAGGTACTCCTTACGAAGATTACATCAAAGAGCTTGGGGTGGTGCCAATCAGGTTGTGGATTGAACTTGCTAATCCAACCTTCACTAATTTGACATTGATGAAGGTTGGTAGAAAAGTTGTCCAGGGTCCATCGACCTCGAGTTTTCATATCAGGATATTTGCTCCAAAATTCCATGCTAGTGGCTGTTCATATCTTCATGCAAGCAACCATCGTGCTGGCGATAACTTATCTTGCACTAGTCCTGCACTAGTACCATGCTATCCCTACACTATTGCTTTGCTATCCTAAAATTTGTTGCACAGTACTATACTAAAACAATGCCCTTTAGAGTGTTTATTGTTTCATTATCCATCAGATTTCATCCCATGCTTTCTTTTAGTATATCCCAACCAAAATCATACCCATCATTGGAACTTGGCATGGGCGTATGAATTAGATTATCCGGATCTTGATATTCAAAATCAAATACTATGTCATTTTTTACTGATGGAAGCACAAGCAGTGTTGGAGGTGATGATGGGGCAAGGAGAGAATCTGGGGACATGGGGGAGAAATATGGCATAATGTTAGTTTTGGAAGGGGGGCAGAGGGGAGGGGGGGAAGAATTGGGCAAAGGGTTTGAGTAGCTTGGTAATCCTCAAGGCTAGGATTAGCAAGGGAAGGGAAAAAACGAGGTGTGAGAGGCTCGTAAGTTTTTGACTATTGGGTTAGTCGAAAATGGTGAGAGGCATGAGAAAAGAGACGATGGAGGGAATAGATGTTAGGATGGAGCTCGAGGAAGGTTAAGAGGGTGGTAGCGGTTAGATATGGATAGTTGGATGTGAGATAGGCCCTATCGTCTTCCGACACTTCTTTTTGCTGGTGAGATGGGATGATCAGTTGCATGGGTGGGATGTCGGTTATGTCATGCCTTGCAAATAATAGGGATGGCCTTTGTAGAAATGGCAACAAACCTACAGTAACCCTGAGGGGAGGACTACCCATGAGGCATACATATGCCATGAAAGCATTCATCCTGAGTGTTATAAACCCGGCATGTGTAGACAGGTAGAAGATATATTTCTCATCTTCAGACAAGTCTTGGCAAATTATGTGCAGGGTTTTGGTCTCGATGGAACGTTCCCATTTGATTGTTGGATGAGCATATATGATCATGATTTGGAGTTGCTTCCATTGGATAAGCATGCATATGTTGAGGTGATCTTCCACTTGTAGAGCAGCCACAAGCTCTTGATACACCACCGTTGTGCATTGAAGTGGGGCTTCATTGGTGTTGTCTTCCAATGCCTCATTGTTGTGCACTAGCAATTGGAGTTCAAGCTTGGAGATGATTATCTTTTGGGAGTGCATCTCATTCATTTTTTCTTTGTATCGGTGGTAGATGGTTGTATAGGCCTCCTTAAGCTTTCTCATTTGCAGGGTGACCTTTGCTTGTTGAGGAATGTCTTCAGTGGTATTGGACCATTGGTCCAAGACTTGTGCTTGTGAAGTGTTGGCCTCTTGAGCGGTAGCAAGTTAGTCCTAATTTAAGATTCCGCATTCCCTTGTAAGCTCGTCAATGCTGAAGGCACGCGCTCCCAAAGATTGTTTCATTTCTTCAAGCTTGTCTTTGCAATCGTGGATCTCTTCTTCTTTATGAATTAGAGTGAGTCAAGCTTGTGCCACTACCTCCATCTATTGAGCATGTGCAGATGTCAAGGAGTTATAGTAGGTCTATAGGATTGCCATTGCTTGTACTGCTGTTGTTAGCTGTGTTTGACTTTGGTGGAGGTTGGAGGTCATATCCCCCACTGCCTTCTCTTGAGCTTGGAGAGCTTGGTTCATGCACACTTCTTCTACCTCCTCATCTATCTATGCTTGAAGTGCCTTGACCTCTATGGCGATTGCCTAGAATTGGTCTTCGATTTCTATTGCAGTCTGTCTTTCCAATTCCCTTGCATATTCTTCCTTCGCCAAGCTAGTGAATAGTTCTGACATTTGGATCATTTCTCTAGCTTGATGTTGGAGAATGACAGACGGTGATGAGGTCTAGTGATACTATTGATATAAGTGGTGCCCATGTAGCTAGTCTGATGATTCTGTAGTACTTGGGGTAGGTTCTTCCAATGGTATTTCAATCCCTTGTGTACAATAGTCATACTATTGATCTAGCACTAGCTCCCCTTGTGGCTCATCGACTAGCATGGCGTTGATGGGCAGTTCCAGTATTGATGTAGCATCATGCTCTAGTGCCGATCTTTCCTTAGGTTCTGGTGCTGATCTTGCCTCAAGCTCTGGTTGCTACTGTAGTTGGAGATATATTGCTTGAAGTTGTGCACCGAGCTGTAGCATCTCTTGGGGCAATTCCACAATCCCAAACTCCAGAATAGGTATTTCTTCTAAGGCAGCTGCACCTATCAATGTGATAGTAGGAGAAGTTGGTGATGGCCCCCATATTGGTGAAAAGGATATGTCCAACTCCTCAATTCGTTTTGGTGACTGGTGGGGCAGAGTCATTTCTCTTTTTTGTAGTTCTTTTTTTATGATTATATCCAATAAGTGTGGAATTTTACATTTTTGGCCTAAAGAACCATCTAGTTTCGTTGTAAAGAAGATGACTAAGTGGTGGACCCAATCTTGTTTTAGCTTCCTACTCAGCAAAATAAATGTGTAGGTGGAAGGGATCGATTCTTGCCGCACTTGACCCCAGGATTGTGGATAGGAATTGTGATGCTTCCTTGAGGTGATGGTCAAGTATTAAGCGAAGCAATATGCTGTCTCTATGGATAAGTGTGCTCTTGGTGAGGAGAGACTATACTTTGATAAACTTTGCATCGGCAAGCCGTTTAGGGTATTTGGCACCTTGTGTTGGCAGTGAGAAAGCCCTTTGAATGACTATACTATCAAGGATAATGTTCAGTGGGCTCTGATGTACAGTGATTGTACCGTACTTTCCAACCCTTGCATTGATGGAGTGGTAAGAATGGAGAAAGTCATTGATGTATGTGGTAATTGTAGTACTATCCTCCAAGGATTTTAGGCTCTCATGCAAACTACCTAGACCCCTTTCCTCTAAGTAAGATGTTGCTTCCTGGGAAAGAGCATAAGTCAATGGGGGTGGCCAACAAGTTCCAGTGACTGGGCCCCTTCAATGGCTGTGTAGGTCGTTGGTGATTGGGGTGGCACTTGTTCTTCTTGGTCATGCACTGAATCCTCTTTCGAGCTATTGCTTTGGACCACGAATGGCTGTGGTTGCCATGGTTGAGAGGATGTAGATGGCTGCGAACTCTAGAGGGGGTCTCGTGGTTGAGGCGGTGGGCTCTTTCTGTGTATCCTCTTTAGTGGCAGCATCTTTTGGAACCTGCATACATGTGCATGTGGTGTACCATTGATCATTAGATTGGTTGGCATGCCAGTATGGCCTTTCTATGTGTGTGTGAGAGATCTTATTTTTATACATGCTTTGAGAGTGTGGAATGAAAGTGTGTGGTACAATTATTTATGCAATCATCTATGTGTCTAAGCGAAAGCGTGTGAGTGCACATGACTAACTAGCTAGGTATGGACTAACTATATGCTTTTTTTATTTCTAGGATTTTCATAGGGCAACTAGAACTCAGGCATCACTTCTGAGCCCTAGGTTAAAATCGATTGATGTTACCCATATGTGCGAAGACGTACATATGCAAGTGAGTGCTCATGATACAATCTAATCCTAACTAAGGAAGACTTGGTACTTGACCTAGATACTTCAGTTTCCCCTTGTGTACTTTGGCACTATATAACAGGACTAAGTCGCCTTCCTTGATGTCTTTAGCTTTCAGTTTTATGTCAAACCATGCCTTTTTTCTGCGTTTTTCTATTGTCATGGCATGGTAGGCAACTAGTCTTGTCTTTGTATGCTTCTCCAACTGATAGAGTCTTTCTTTCAAGGATTCGTGGTCTCCCATGCATTCTTGTATAGCTATGCATAGACTTGGTATTACAAATTTGACTGGGACCACAACTTCAAGGCCGTACACCAATTGAAAAGGTGTGTTCACTATACTGACCTTGAATGTGGTTGTGTATGCCCATAAGGCTGCATTCAGTTTCTCTGCCCAATCAGAACACTATGGTTCTACTACCTTGGTGAGGATAATGCATATTATTCTATTGGTGGATTCAGCCTGGCCATTCCCTTGGGGGTAGTAGGGTGTGCTTTTTCTATGGATTACCATGAAGCCAGACGAGTTCTTGGATTACCTCATTAACAAAATGTGTGCCTTTATCCGACACAATTTCAATGGGGCATCCGAATCGGGTGATCACATTTTCATATAAGAATCTTGCTATGCTTCTGGCATCTGCCTTTTTGACTGCTTTATCTTCAGTCCATTTTGTAAAGTAATCAGTGGCCACAATGATGTAGCGTGCCTATGTTCCTTTTGCTGCTAGATGTATGGGACCCACATAGTCAATCCCCCATTTTTCAAATGGTTTTTGTGCAACAACTATTGTTAGGGGATTGAAGTCTTTGTGTGGTGGTTTAGTAGGCATACAGCACAACCTTTTACATATTCATAGGCATTTTCCCACAGTGTTGGCCACCAGTAGCCTATGAGGAGAACTTTTCTTACTGTGGCTTCTTCTTGGAAGTGTCCTCCTGCAATGCCTTCATGAACTTCACTCAGGATTGGCATGATCACATGAGGCATTCCACATCTTCTTAATATCTGGTCCTTGCCCATCTTATATAGTTGTTCTACAATGAGTTGATAGGGTGCAGCCTTTAGAATCAATTTTCTTGCATCTACTGCTTTCATTTTAGGGGGTGGTCTTCCTGCCATCAAGTACCCAATGATATCTCCACACAACTCTAGAAAAGCATCTATTTGGAATAGTGTGGCATCTGGTAAGTCATCTTCGACTCTAGTGGCTTCTTCTCTGGACTTGACTCGAGACATGATCGGCCATGTAGTGTTGGGCACCTTTATAGACCACTATTTTAAAGTTGAATTCTTGAAGCAAGAGGAGCCATATGGTTATTCTTCCTGTAGTACACGGACAGTTCACAAAATCAAGCAAAGCTTGATGGTCGGTGTGGAAGACAAAATCATTTGCCAGTAGACAGTGCCAGAATTTCTTTACACTATACACCATTGCTAGGGCTTCTCTTTCTTTGGTTGTATAATTGATCTCTGCATCATTGATTTGTCGACTGGTGAAGTAGAATGGGTAGTCTTTCTTATGTTCACCAGGTTGACAAAGAACATTCCCAATCGCATACTTGGATCCATCAGTATGAACATGATAATCAATATCCCAATTGGGAGATATAAGGATGCTATGCTTAGGCACCACTTTAAAAGCTCAAAAGCTTGGTTGCACTCTTCGGTCCTTAAGAATTCCACTAATAATTTGTAAAGAGGTCTAGTTATCATGGCATACCGCAGTATAAATCTTCTATAATAGTCGACATGTCCCATAAAGTCTTGTACACCTTTGGAATTTGTAGGAGGAGGTGATTCCATGATGATTTTGATTTTATCCATGTTAGTTGCAATCCCATGTTGAGAGACAATGTGTCCCAAAACAACTTTGTGGGTGACCATGAACTGGCATTTTGTTGGATTTAGGGAGATGCCATACTCCTTGCATTTGATTAGGACTACTTCAAGACATTTGAAGTTGTCTTGTTTGTTTGAATGGATGCACAAATCATCCAAAAACACATGTAAAAACTTATTCAGAATTGACTTGAAAGCTGTGAACATGACTCGTTGGAATGTGGCCGGGGCATTACAAAGGCTGAATGGTATGACTCTATAGAAGCTATATATTTCAGAGCTTGCCATCTTTTCCAACACTGTTTCTGTTAAGGGTAGGGGATAGTGATCCCTAATTGTGGCGACATTCACATTTTTTAAGTTTATGCATATTCTAAGCTTCTTGTTGTGTTTAGGCATAATGACGATGGGTGAAACCCAATCAATGTGCTCTATCTCGTAGATGAATCCGACATCTAGGAATTTTTCCAGCTCGTCATAAACCATGGTGCCATACTTAGGATTTGTGCGATAAGGTCCACATACCTTAGGGTGAGCACCTTCCCTTATAGGTATTGTGTGTACTGCCACTTCTGGTGAAATTCCTTTCATCTCTTTGTATGACCATGCGAGGCAGTCGTGGTATTCCATTAGGAGTGCTTTGAGTTTGGTTTCATCTTCTTGTTGAAGCTGTTTCCCAATGAAAACCAGTTTTTCTTCCTCTCCTTCAAGGGAGAGGTTTATTGTGCATGTTTTTGCCGGTCCCTCATAGATTGGAGTTTCTCCAATGCTATCAGTTTCTTGAACTTTAGATTCTCTTAGTGGTCTGGTAGTGCTATTGGCGCACTGCCACTTGTGTAATTCTTGAAGTATTCTGGCACTTCTCAAAGATCGGCCTCTGATGGTGTTGAACTAGCCTGACATGTGCCATGTGTACTGGGTGGCATAATTGCATTTACTAATTTCTTAGGCTCTTCTTGACTTTCTTTTTCTGAAGTCTCTTGATCGAGCTTCATCTACACATGTGGCTTATATTTCTGAAACTTCTTATGTTGGGAACTGTGGGGTAACTTTTCCACTGGTAAGTTGTTTCCAAGTAAGGGTTCATTTACTGCACATACTCCTTCCAGTCCCTTAGGGACCATTAAAGATGCGGTGGTTCTGATTTTGAGGGAGCTGACTTTGCAAGGTACAATTCGACGACGATCCTTGATTGGACTTGTTTGAATTCATTAAAGTGCTCGGCCTTGGCTTTTCTGCAATTTCCTCCAACTTTCTTATGGGATCTTCTACTGTTATTCAACTTTGGAGTTTCAACTTTTGGAAGCTCGACTGCCATTAGGGCATGCAGAATGGCTAAGTCATTATCAAAGATTTGACCTTCAATTTCAGCATTCTCAGCCTCTGTTTCAAGGTCCCAAGGAAAATCTGAGTCATCATTGGTATGGGTACCTTCGTCAGGTTCATTATCCCACTCCAGGTCAGCCATAAAGAATGGCATCGCTAGATCGATTGGTTCTTCATGTGGGAGTGGAGGATCTACTTGTAGCGCCTTAGCATCTATCTGTGAGAAGATGGGGTCTAATGAATGGCAATTGTTGATGGTTGCCAATGTTTGTCGTGGTGCGGTCACACCAGTGCTAATACACCGGATCCCATCAGAACTCCGCAGTTAAGCGCGCTTGGGCCAGAACAGTACTGGGATGGGTGACCTCCCGGGAAGTCCTGGTGCTGCACCCTTTTTGTCCCCGAGGTTAGCGGTCTTACCACGCCTTGGTATCCCTGACCGCCGACCTCACCCAATACGCTCGACCAACGCCCTCCTGTCGCACACACCCTGATACCCGCATGCACGCATCGCCAAGGACCCCGTCGCGCAACGTCTTGACGCCACGCGCAATGTCACCCGATCACCCGCAATGTCCCGATGCCACGGTCGTGCCTCCAACGCCACACGCACCTGCAGCAACGTCTTGACCCCCCGTCGCAGTCCCGATGTGGCGTCCCGCAGCGTCCCATCCCCTGTGATGCCATCGATGCCTTGCGCACCTGAAAGCTGCCGCGCCCCCATCCCACGACGGTGCCTCGGGCTCTCGGGTCGGGTCGGGATGCATGGCACCCCGAGCACCCACGTGGTACCCCGAACGCTGTCGCGCCCCTCGACGATGCCCTGCGTACCCATGGCTCCAAACCGATGCCGCCGTGACCCCATCCCACGATGGCGCCCCGGGCTCTCAGGTCGGGTCCGGACGCGTGGCGCCTCGAATGCTGCCATGCCCCCTGCGACGCCCCGTGCACCCACGCCTCCAACCCGGCATCGCCGCGCCCCCGTCCCACAGTGGCGCCTCGAGCCCCTCAGTCGGGTCGGGACGCGTGGTGCCCCAAACGCTGCTGCGCCCTCGGCCACGTCTTGTGTGCCCACGACTGCAACCCGCGACGCTGCCATGCCCCCGACCATGCCCCGCACACCTCCCGCCGTAGCAACTCGACGTCGCCACGCCCCCGTCCCACGGTGGCGCCTCGGGCTCTCGAGTCGGGTCAGGATGCGTGGTGCCCCGAACGTTGCCGCACCCCCGGCCACGTCCCGTGCGCCCATGCCTCCAACGCACCCACGACTGCAACCCGATGCCCCATGCACCCCTCATCGTAGCAACCCGACCCCGCTGCGCCCCGTCCCATGGTGGCGCCTCGAGCTCCTTAGTCGGGTCGGGACGCGTGGTACCCCGAACGTTGCCGCGCCCTCGTCCACGCCCACGCCTCCAACTTGCCGTGCCCCTCGGCCACGCCCTATGCACCTGCACCTCCAACCCGACGCTGCCGCACCCCCACGACGCCTCGTGCACCCACGCCCCCGACCGCGCCGCGCGCACCCGTGCCCCCAACCCGATGTCACCGCTCCGTATCCCACGGTGGCGCCCCGGGTTCTCGGGTCGTGACGCATGGTGCCCCGAATGCCGCCGTGCCCCCCACCACGCCCCCGTGCACCCGCGCCTCCAACTTGACGCTGCCGCGTCCTCGAGCACGCCCTACGCACACACGCCTCCAACCCGACGCCACCGTGCCCCCATCCCACGGTGGCACACTGGGCTCCCGAGTCGGGCCGGGACGCGTGCCGCCCCCGAGCACCTGCGTCGCACCCCGAACGCTGTCGTGCCCCGCATCTCCAACCCGACACTGTCGCGCCCCCGACGGCCCCCGCGCACCCGCGCCTCCAACTCGACGCCGCCTGGCTCCCGTCCCACGGTGGCGCCCCGGGCTCTCGGGTCGAGTCGAGACGTGTGGCGCCCCGAATGTTGCCATGCCCCCTGCGACGCCCCGTGCACCCACGCCTCCAACCCGACGTCGCCGCACCCCCGTCCCACGGTGGTACCCCAGGCCCCTTATTCGGGTCGGGACGCGTGGCGCCCCAAACGCTGCCGCGCCTCGGCCACGCCCTGCGCAGCCGCGCCTCCAACCCGACGCTGCCGTGCCTCCGACGACGCCTCGCGCAACCACGCCTCCAACCCGACGGCACCGCGCCCCCGTCCCACGGTGGTACCTCGGGCTCCCATGTCGGGTCGGAACGCGCGGCAAGGCCCCGAGCACCCGCGACGCCGCCGTGCCCCCGGCCACGTCGTGCGCGCCCACGCCTCCAACCCGACGTTGCCGCGGCCCCAGCCACGCCCCGCACGCCCGCACCTCCAACTCGACACTGCCGTGCCCCCGGCGACGACCCGCGTAGCCTCGTCGCCGCGCCCCCGTCCCATGGTGGCGCCTCGGGCTCTGGAGTCGGCGGGTCGCGATGCATGGTGGCCCAAACGCTGCCGCACCCTCGGCCACGTCCTACGCGCCCACGCCTCTGACCTGACGTTGCCGCGGCCCCAGCCACGCCTCGCACGCTCGCACCTCCGACCCGATGTTGCCGTGCCCCCCGACGCACGCCCCCCGACGACGACCCGCGTAGCCCAACCTCCAACCCGACGGTGTCGTGCCCCCGTCCCACGGTGGTGCCTCGGGCTCCCGAGTCGGGTCGCGACGCGTGGTGCGCATCGGGCTCCCGAGTCGGGTCGCGATGCGTGGTGCCCCAAACGCTACCGTGCCCCCGGCCACGTCCTACGCGCCCACGCTTCCGACCCGACGTGGCCGTGCCTGTACCTCCAACCCGACGCTGTCGCGCCTCTGGCGACGACCCGTGCACCCCCGTCTCCAACCCGACGCCATCGCGCCCTTGGGCTCCCGAGTCGGGTCGTGACGTGTGGTGCCCCGAATGGTGCTGCGCCCCCCACCACGTCCTGCATGCCCATGATTACAACCCGATGCTGTCGTGCCCCCGGCCATGCCCCACGCACCTCCCGTCGTAGCAACCCGACGCCGCCGCACCCTCGTCCCACAGTGGCGCCTCAGGCTCCCGAGTCGGGTCGGGACGCGTGGTGCCTCGAACGTTGCCGCGCTCCCGGCCACGTCCCGCGCGCCCACGCCTCCAACCCGACGCTGCCCATCCCCCGACGATGCCCGCGCACCCCTCGGCGTAGCAACCCGACCCTACCGTGCCCCCGTCCCACGGTGGTGGCTCGGGCTCGTGAGTCGGGTCGGGACGCGTGTGGTACCCTGAACGCCCGGCCACACCCACGCCTCCAACCCGACGTTGCTGCCCCTCGACCACGCCCATGCCTCCAACCCGACGTTGCCGCTCCCCGACCACGCCCTGCGCACCCGTGCCTCCAACCCGACGCTGCCGTGCCCCCACGATGCCCCGCGCACCCACGCCTCTAACCGACGTCGCCGCGTCTCCGTCCCACAGTGGCACCTCGGGTTGGGTCGAGACGTGTGGCGCCCGGAACGCTGTCGCACCCTCGGCCACGCCCCATGCACCCACGCCTCCAACCCGATGCTACCACGCCCCCGCCCGCGCCCTGCGCACCCACGCCCCCAACCCGAGGCCGCCGCGTCCATATCCCACGGTGGTGCCCCGGGCTCTCGGGTCGGGTCGGGATGCGTGGCGCCCCGAATGCTGCCGCACCCCTCGCCACGCCCCCGTGCACCCACGCCTCCAACCCGACGCTGCCGCGTCCCCGACCACGCCCTGCACACCCACACCTCCAACTCGACGCCGCCGCGCCCCCGTATCACCGTCGCGCCTCGAGCTCCTGGGTCGGGTCGGGACGCGTGGTGCTTCCCGATGATGCCAGGCGCACCCACGCCTCCAACTCGACGCCGCCGCGCCCCCATCCCACGGTGGCGCCTTGGGCTCTCGGGTAGGGTCGGGATGTGTGGCGCCCCCCGAGGACCCACGTCGCGCTCCGAACGCTGTCGTGCCCCTCGGCCACGCCCCGCGTCTCCAACCCGATGCTGCCGTGCCCCCCGACGCCCCGCGCACCCACGCCTCCAACCCGGCGCTACTGCGCCCCCGTCCCACGTTGGGGCCTCGGGCTCTCGGGTCGGGTCGGGATGCATGGTGCTCCCCGACGACACTAGGCACACCCACGCCTCCAACCCGATGCCGTCACGCCCCCATCCCACGGTGGTGCCTTGGGCTCCCGGGTCGTCGGGACGCGTGGCGCCCCTGAGCACCCGCGTCGTGCCTCGAACGCTGTCGTGCCCCCGGCCACTCCCCGCATCTCCAACCCGATGCTCTCGCGCCCCCGATGCCCCCGTGCACCCACGCCTCCAACTCCACGCTGCCGCACCCCCGTCCCACGATGGCGCCCCGAGCACCTGGGTGGAGACGCGTGGCACCCCGATGACGCCAAGCGCACCCACGCCTCCAACCCAATGCCGTCATGCCCCCGTCCCACGGTGACGCCCTGACGCCGCACCCCCACCGTGGGCCCGGGCTCCCGCGTCGTTTCGGACCCACGCCACGCGCCTCCGTCCCCGTGCACCGGCATCCCTCCCGGGCCCCAACGCGCCCTCGACGGTGGTGGTGCCCCCCGATCTTCAAGAGGTCATAACTTTTGCATACGATGTCGGATCGAGGCGAGTCTTGAACGGTTGTGACGGGCGCGACATACTCTACGAGATACAAGCACGAGTCTTTTCTGAGACTACTCGTCCCAAACGTCAATTTGGGATCAACTATGCCTCACTCTTACATCCCCCCCCCTTGTGGGCATGTCGCGTACCCCCCCCCACCCCCATGCCCCCCCCCCTCCCACTCCCCATGCCCCCCCCCCCTTGCGCGCATGTCGCGTAACCCCCCCCCCACACCCGCATGCCCCCCCCCGCCCAACACCCCATGCCCCCCCATCTTGCGTGCATGTCGCGTACCCCCCCCAACCGCATGCGCCCCCCCTTGCGTGCATGTCGCGTACCCCCCCACCCCCACCCCCCATCCCCCGCCCCCCCAACCCACCATGCCCCCCCCCTTGCGCGCATGTCGTGTATCCCCCCCCACCCCCAACCCCCCCCAACCCCCCTTGCGCGCATGTCGCGTACCCCCCCCAAACCCCATGCGCCCCCCCTCCCCCCCCCTTGCGCGCATGTCGCGTACCCCCCCCCACCCCCACCCCCCATCCCCCCCCCCCAACCCACCATGCCCCCCCCCCTTGCGCGCATGTCGCGTACCCCCCCCACCCCCTATGCCCCCCCCCCCCAACCCCATGCGCCCCCCCCCCTTGCGCGCATGTCACGTACCCCCCCCACCCCCACCCCCCATGCCCCCCCCCCTTCCCCTCCCCATGCCCCCCCCCCCCCCTTGCGCGCATGTCGCATACCCCCCCCACCCCCATCCCTCATGCCCCCCCCTCCCCCCCCCCCCCAACACCCCCTCCCCCCCCCCCCCTTGCGCGCATGTCGCGTACCCCCCCACACCCCACGCCCCATGCCCCCCCCCCTCCCTTGCGCGCATGTCGCGTACCCCCCCCCCCCACCCGCACCCCCCATGCCCCCCCCCCCCCTCCCACTCCCCATGCCCCCCCCCCCCCAACCCCCATGGCCCCCCCCACCCCCCATGCCCCCCCCCAACCCACCATGCCCCCCCCCCCCCTTGCGCCCGCGGCTTTTGTCCAAGGGCATGCCTGTCTGAGCATCCTCACCACAACCACGCCCCTCACCCCTCCTCTTCGAGGGGGGCCGAGCGGCGGAGCTGGCTGTCTGTGATGCCCCTCCGGGGCGGTGCGGTCGGCTGAAATGGATCGGTGGCACCGAGTGGCGAGGCGTCGCAAGGGTGGTCCGCCCCTCGCGGGGCAGCAGTTTGCAGACGAATCGCCCGGAGGTGCACGTGCCGAGATCGGGCTCGCGGGGGGTGCCGACGAGCTCCCCCCGTATTGGAACATGGACCTCAGATCAGGCAAGGCTACCCGCCGAGTTTAAGCATATCACTAAGCGGAGGAAAAGAAACTAACGAGGATTTCCCTAGTAGCGGCGAGCGAACCGGAAAGAGCCCAGCTTGAAAATCGTGTGGCCTCGCCGTGCGAATTGTAGTCTGGAGAGGCGTCCTCTGCAACGGACCGGGCCCAAGTCCCCTGGAAAGGGGCGTCGAAGAGGGTGAGAGCCCCGTCGAGCTCGGACCCTGTTGCTTCGCGAGGCGCCGTCAGCGAGTCGGGGCTGTTTGGGAATGCAGCCCTAAGCGGGTGGTAAATTCCATCCAAGGCTAAATACGGGCAAGAGACCAATAGCGAACAAGTACCGCGAGGGAAAGATGAAAAGGACTTTGAAAAGAGAGTTAAAAAGTGCTTGAAATTGCTGGGAGGGAAGCGAATGGAGGCTGCAGGTGCGCCCCGGTCGGGATGCGGAATGGTGAGAGCTGGTCTGTCACTCGGCGCGGGGCGCTGGTCAGCACGGGCCGGTGCGATAGGACAAGAGCGGGCTTTCGATGGCCTGCCTATGCCATCGTGTCGGTCGAGGCACGAAGCGTGCGCCACTCGTGGCGGGCTTTACGCACCTGCGCGCTCGAGGCGCTGGCATTCTGGGCTTTCCATCCGACCCGTCTTGAAACACGGACCAAGGAGTCTAACATGTACGCGAGCCGGTGGGTGGCAAACCCATGGAGGCGCAAGGAACCTGAGAGGTGGGATCCTCCCCGCGGGGTGCACCATCGACCGACCGTGATCT